>NC_140287.1:0-175000 GCF_964030765.1 Micromesistius poutassou
CACCCTGGTGCGGGCCCACCTCTCCACTTATTTTAAGCGCCCCCTCTCCACAGCAGAGGCACTTCTTTTAACTAGAGGAGGACAGCGGAGCAATTTTAACAGACTTTAGACACTTACCCCCTTGGGCCTGGACATCGGGGAGCAGGGACCGTACCGGGCCACTGTTGGGGCTGCCGGGAGGTCCTGGGACTCCTCCTTGGGGGCTTCCTGCATGGCGTCGGGCCGATTGTGTGTTTTAATATGTTGCATGTTTTAATCCTTCCTGTGTGACTCTTTTAGATCATGATTTTATTGAGGCCTTCCACCTCCTCCACTTTTTACCCCCCTATTTCATTCCATTGGAGGCCTCTTTTATGTGTAAGAATGGTATGAATGTTTGAATGATTTTACTACACCTTATTTATCCTTTTATATCTATTTATATACCTATTTATTTATCTATTTATTCATTTTATCTATTCTCGCACTTACCTAAAGCACTTATTTTTATCCTGCTTGTTTTTAATACGTCTTGCATGCTTTTATCATTCCCTTATGTGTGTGTATCTATATGTATATATGTTTTTTTTATATATATGTGTGTGTGCATTTTTATATTAAAGGGGGTCCTGCATTTTCCATCCATGAATTATTTGAGATTGCAGTGGCTTCCTTTTTTATTCCTATATACATATATTTTATATTTGGTATTCATGCGCATGTTTTATTATTTATGAGAGGATTTATTTGGATGGGCATGAATGCATGCAAGTATGTATGGATGTGTATATGCGTGTGAATGGGTCTATTTATACATGTATTTATGGGATTTTACATATTTTATGCATGTGGGTGCGGACAGGGCCCTTAGATCGCCCCTTCTTTTATTCCAATAGAAGTGCATTTATATCGGCCCGACTGCTGTGCTGGCTGCCCCACGATGGGAGGCCTCTCGGAGCCCCGACCCCTTGGGCCCTCACCGGCACTGGCGGTGCCCTGCTCCCTCTTGGGGGTCATAAAAGGACATAGAATATAAAGTATACTCACCTTTGCTCCGCGCCTCCTCAGACCCCAGCTGCTGCTCCTCCTGCTCCTCCTTCTCTTCTTTTGGTTTTATTCAATCCCTGCAAAAAATAAATAAAACACAAAAATGAAAAACAACAATATATGTCTAAAAGAAAAAAACTAAATGAAAGGATTGGGAGATGGTGTGCCAGTGCACCCAGGGTCGCATGACCGTCAAAAGCTGAATAATTATAAAAACCTAACCCTAACCCTAACCCTAACCCTAACCCTAACCCTAACCCTAACCCTAACCCTAACCCTAACCCTAACCCCTAACCCTAACCCTAACCCTAACCCTAACCCTAACCCTAACCCTAACCCTAACCCTAACCCCCCCCCTAACCCTAACCCTAACCCTAACCCTAACCCTAACCCTAACCCTAACCCTAACCCTAACCCTAACACTTTATCTTTCTATCTTTTTATTCCTTTTTATTCATTTTAATACTTTTATTTGGTAAGCGCTTACCTGGGGTATTTTAACAGTTGAGAGAAAGCAACTTCCCAGGACAAACAAGAAACAAGAACCAAAACCCAATACAACCTCCTGCTGGGCCGGGAAGCCAACCAAGGCCCCACCCTAACCAAGGACTTACCATAAACCATCTGGGGATACCCAACAACGGACCCCCCCAAAGGATACACACCCTCTCTCTACACATCACCAGTTGTCACTTGGGGGTAAGCTTATTCTATATCCCCCTGGTTTTAATCTACCCTGTACCCCACAATACACTTTTACTTTTTTTATTTATTTTATTTCTTTTAACTACTTTTATTCATTTCTTTGCTTTTATTCCCTTTTTATTATCTACTCTTGCCTGGCTGTGTTCTTGTTGAGTTACTATGTTCCACCAGGGTTCCAGATTTGCTGTCTTGTCACATTCCAATGGAGACACGGACACACACACACACACACACACACGTACAAACACACACATGCACTCCACACATGCACCCACACACAGACCACCAGCTCCTAACACACACCACCCACCTCCACTCACCCACATCACCAAAATATATTTTAAAATCATACAAGCAGTTCACCATCAAACAATTATCACACACGCCATTACCACCAACAACCCACCACCAGGGATGGTTAGACAGGTGAACAAACTGGCTGAATTTATTAAACCTGCCTGCCCTAATCCCCACACCTCCAACAGGGTTAAGCGGAACACGGACGAGTGGCTCAAGCAGAACCTGATCATTTTAAATGAACATTACTCGTCTGTTTTAACCACCCTCCTTCCCACAGGCTTTGCGTTTGAGGGGGGCGCCTTTGACGTGGCTGCGAGGTGGGCCCGTACCCGGTATAGACACCGGTTCCGGCCTACCACCCTTCCTCATACACATAAATTACTCACCACTGCCGCCCCTGTTCGCTCCTCACCACCTCCTAGACCCTCTACCCCTCTCACCACTCCCAGCCCCCCCCTCCACAGCTCCCGCAACCGTCCCTTGCCCCCCCACCCCAGGCACACTGCCTCTCGGATCCCAACCCCTCCCCCTACAGCTCCAAACCCCAGGTCTTCCTCTTCCTCCTCCTCTTCCCCCCCCCTCCCCCCTCCCCTCCCCTCCCATACTCCTTCTCCCCCTTCCCGACACAGACCTGGGATACAAAAGATCCCCCCTCTCCTAGACCTCCCCAGGAGGAGCCCTCCCCCCGGTTTGCCCCCCAGAGCACCCCGTGTGAGAAGCCGCCTGGCTAACACCCTAACGCTCCCCATCAGAAGCAGGCCCACACCATCGGCCCACCACGGCTCTGGGAGGGCAACCGGGACCCGCCAGGCACCAGCTCCTCCTCCCACCCCTCCCACACCCCCTCCTTCCTCCTCCTCCCCCCCTCCCCCTGCCCTGCCATCGGTCTGGGTTGGGGCTGTGTCCCCACCGGCCGGGGACCCTGACTACATCCTTTCCACCCACGACTTCCCACCGCTCATCCCCACCACCACCAACAACGCCCCTACCTCCCCGGTACTCCCCCTGGTCCCCACGCTAAACGTCCCGGCCGGTAAGACGGTCCACGTGGAGGCCCAGGTCCTCAATACGGTCACCCACTCACTGCGTAGCCCGTTGTCCTCCCAGCGTTCGCCCATCACCAGCCCAGAGAGGGCGCCACCGGCACCCACGCACACATACATCAACACACATAATCTCAGCCACATAGTCACCCTAGTCTCCCCCTCAATAGAATTAGATAACAGTCCACCCCCCACTCACTCTGTTCCTCTCCCCCCAGTAGATCCCACCAAGCAGACCCGGACTGGCACAGCGGAGAGGCTCAACGAGGTGGCTAAGCATAACAACGTGATGATTGGTAGACAAAGCAAAGGGCAATGTCCCAAAAAGCAATCCCAATCTGAAGCCACCTCAAGTAACACCCAGTCTCCTCCGCTGGCCGCCCAGTCCGGGGCCCCTCCCTCACAGCGCACTTTGCAGCTTAGACTCCACCACGTCCTCAATTCGGCCAGGTTAAGTCCCCGCACCATCACTCCCGAGCGCAGACGGCCGAGTGTAACCACCGACCCGAAGCCTCGACCGAGCAGGACGACATTTAACATTACCAGACACGATCCTACGGGCCATAAAGTCAGGGATTGGACTATTTGTTCCATCAAGCCCGTAGTGATCATCGGTGACTCAAACCTGAGTCGGATCCCTCCCTACACACACATAGACGTCCAAATTGACAGTTATCCGGGTGCCAAATTCCAACACATCACACAGGTCTTAGATAAAAATCCCCCCAATTTACACACAAAGATTGTGGTGCTCTCTCTGGGCATCAACCATAGGGAGAACCTGTTCGACACGGCAACGGGCTCTCTCCAGGCACTGCACCGCAAAACAGTAGAAAAATACCCGCGGGCCACAATCTATGTCCCCCTCATTAATTTCTCACATAGCTTAGCTGCACCACATCAGACCCTATTAACACAACTTAATGCATTCATCACTACAAAATACAATACACTATTCGAAATACACCACTCTCAATTCCACACAGCTCACGACGGCATACATTGGACAGCAGACACCGCATCACGCACACTCAACCACTGGCTCGATCAGTTAAACTCCGGGCGGGGGCTAAGTCTCAACAGGGACACCCTCGCCCCCAGGAATCCAACGTCCTGAACCTATCCACCATCTTCCATCTGTCTGAAACGGAAGCTCAGCTGCTGCAGAGGGGCCTCAGTTTCATCCCCACCCCCCGGTCCTCAGACAAATCAGAATTCATCCGTGATATCCATAAATACAACCGGTCACTCAAACTCATTGAACATTTCCATGACCGTCCCGGTGGCCCCATCCCGCCATTTCAGGGACCGTCCAGCTGGGAACCACCGCCGGGCGCCTTGTCGGGGAACCTCACCACACTCCTCCGACGCAATAAACACATAGCCATACATAACCACTCAACCAACACCCTAGAAACACCCAACATTACTGAACAAGAATATACCGCACTTAGACACCTGCGTAATTACAAACACATAGTCATTAAACCTGCTGACAAGGGCTCCAAAATAGTCATCTTAGATACACAACAATACCTCTTAGAAGCACACAGACAGTTAGGGAATACATTACATTACAGACCTATACAGGATTCGCTCCAATTGGCTACACAACAACAAATTCGCAATATATTTACTGATCTCCATAAACGTAAATACATCACACATAGACAGAAAGTATATTTAGACGGTCCAGATACTCCACGCGAACGCCTGTTTTACCTCCTGCCAAAGATCCACAAGGCGCCCGAGTCCTGGACGGTCCCTTTCTTAGTGCCACCGGGGCGGCCCATCATCTCCGACTGTGGGAGCGAGTCCTCTGCAGCAGCTGAGTTTATAGAATACTATCTCAACCCCATCTCCCGGAAGCATCCCAGCTACATCAAAGATACCTACCACTTCATCCAAACACTAAATAAGACACCGGTTTCCACACATGCGTTTTTATTCACAATTGATATAGATTCATTATACACCAACATTGACATAGATTCTGGCCTGCGGGCTGTCCGCTCTGCACTCCTCCGGTACCCAGACCCCGACAGGCCCGACAGTCACCTGTTGGAACTACTTACCATCAACCTGCGCAGGAATGACTTCGTCTTCAACGACAAGCATTACCTCCAGACCCACGGGACAGCGATGGGCAAGAAGTTCGCACCCAGCTATGCGAACATCTACATGGCTGGGTTCGAACATTCTGCTTTGCAGTCTTGCCCATCGCTTCCCCAGGTGTACTGTCGGTTCCTGGATGACATCTTCGGGGTCTGGCCACATAGTTTAGATCACTTTCTGCAATTCATACACATATTCAACACACATCATCCTACGATTAAGGTTAAATACACACAAAATGCACAACACATAGATTTTTTAGACACAACCGTTTTCTTCCCAGCCACAAACGCACCACACACAGTCCTCCATACAAAAGTATTTTTTAAACCCACCGACACGCACGCACTCCTTCATAAAAGTAGTTTTCACCCCAAGCACACATTCGCGGGTATCATTAAGTCACAAATCATCCGGTTTCACAGACTCTGCACGGAGGAGACGGACATGCGGAGGGCCACCGGGACCCTCTTTAGGGTCCTGAGGGGCAGGGGGTACACCAAGCGGTTTCTGCGGTCCATCTTGTCCGGCACGCTGGCGGAGCTCGGTCCCCGGGCCCCCTCGGGGGACCTCCCTCCGTCTGGGCCCTCGTCCCCGGGTTCTGCCGGTGTGTGGGACTCCCCCGCTTCCCCCTGCCCTTACCCTAACCCCGCCTCCCCCTGCCCTAACCCTAACCCCGCCTCCCCCTGGCCTAACCCTAACCCCGCCTCCCCCTGGCCTAACCCTAACCCCGCCTCCCCCTGCCCTAACCCTAACCCCGCCTCCCCCTGCCCTAACCCTAACCCCACCTCCCCCTGGCCTAACCCTAACCCCACCTCCCCCTGGCCTAACCCTAACCCCACCTCCCCCTGCCCTAACCCCAACCAACAACCCCCCCGCGCGTCTCCTCCTCACCACTCACCACCCACCCCGTCTCACCCTAGCCATTTGATCTCCACAGCGGTACATCATAGTCAGCTCGCACTCACCACGCCCCACTATAACCTCTCGTCACCCACTGCGTCTCACCTTAACCCGCCTGTGGCCTCTACCGTGGACCCCCACCTTCGCCCTAACCCAGACCAACCTCCACCCTCCTCTATGCCTCACCTCAGCCGGCTCCCCGTCCACACTGTGGGGGCGGACTTAGCGTCCGCCCCTGCCCACAGGCCGTCTGAGGTGGGGCCTCCACTAGGAGTGTCTGGATCCCTGAGTCAGGTGGTCTTCCCCAACAGGTTCCCTGAGGGGCCCCCTGACATCGGGAGCGGAGACGAACAGGAGCGACAGCCACATACACGCATCATACCCCTCATCAGCACATTCTCACAAAACATCATACACATACACTCCAAACTGAAACACGCATTCACACGCGCACAACACAACAATCCCACACTCCATAACCACAAAATAATCTCAGCATACAGGAAGAACCGGAACCTGCAGGATATCCTGGTGCGGGCCCGCTTCTCCACGGCAACTAGAGGCGCCCCCTCTCCGCACCAAGGCCACTTTCAGCAGCTGGTGGTCATCCGGAACCGGCACGCCTCCACCTCCAGCCCTATTTCTCAAAAACTCACAATCCACGACAAAAACATCATCTACGCCATCACATGCTCCGAATGCCACATCATATATGTCGGCGAAACAAAACACACAATACTTACCCGACTCAAACAACATTTATATAACATACACATAGGTACATCCAACACTAGACTGGTCGAACATTTCCAAACACACCCCATTACCTCATTATTCATAACTGGGCTGGAGATGAAGGCGTGCTGGTCGGACAGACAGAGGAAGGCTGCGGAGCATAGATGGATAGCAAAATTAAAAACACTTACCCCCTTGGGCCTGAACATCAGGGAGTAGGGACCGCGCTGGGCCGCTGCTGGGGGCACTGGGAGAACCCGGGACTCCTCCTTGGGGCTCCCTGCATGGCACCGGGTCCACACAGTGTGTGTTTTAAAATGTTGCATGTTTTTATTACTGCGTTCTCCTTTGCCATGATTTTATTTAGGCCTCCAGTTCCAAGTTCTGTTGGAGGCCTCTCGTTATTTCTCTCCTCCCCTGCTTTTATGAGAGAATGATATGAATGTTTGAATGGTTTTAATATGTCTTATTTTTATTCCTTCAATCGTACAACCTATTTATTTTATTTATGTATTTATTCATTCATTATTTGGCACTTATTTTAGCACTTTTCTCTTTTATCCACGTGTTTTTAGTGTTTCTGCATTTTATATCTATACTTTTATATTATTCGTTTTACATATATATATGTGTGTGCATGTTTTTAATTAAAAGGATTTCCTGCAGTCTTAACATGAATTTTAGATTGCAGTGTGCTTCCTTTTTTATCCAAAACTTTTTATCCTTGATTATTTATCTATATGCATGCGTTTTAAATATTAATTATTATTCTTGATGATTTATTATTTATGAGAGGATGTGTATGGATGGGTCTGAATGCGGGTGCGCGCGTGTGGGTGTATGTGTGTGTGTGCGTGTGGACCAGTACAGATCCCTCCCCCTTCTTTTTATTTATTTTACCTTCTCTTTTTAATAGATGTGTTTTTAATCGACCCGGTTGCTGTGCTGGCTGCCCCTCTAAGGGAGGCCTCTCGGGACCCCAGCCCCTTGGGCCTTCACCGGCCCTGGCGGTACCTTGCTCCCTTTTGTTTCCCCTTGGGGGTCACAAAAACAACAAAAATACTTACCTTACTTTTGCTCCGCGCCTCCTCAGACCCCAGCTGCTGCTCCTCCTGCTCCCCCTTCTCTTCCCCTGTTTTTATTCCGTCTCTTCTTCCTCCCCCCCTTTTTTTATAAAAAAAACAGAAAAATGAAAAACAATTTTTATATATATATATGTATATTTTTATACATGTGTATACATGGAAAAGCAAAAAAGAAAATAAAAGCATTGGGAGATGGTGTGCCAGTGCACCTAGGGTCATGGACCTACAATAGCAGAATATTACACAAAAACCTAACCCTAACCCTAACCCTAACCCTAACCCTAACCCTAACCCTAACCCTAACCCTAACCCTAACCCTTACTAACCCTAACCCTAACCCTAACCCTAACCCTAACCCTAACCCTAACCCTAACCCTAACCCTAACCCTAACCGGGGGGACGTCTGATGATGGCCCGTGCCAGCGACACCACCGCCTTCGGCGGTGTTGTCGTTAATTGTTGACTGTCCTAACCCTAACCCTAACCCTAACCCTAACCCTAACCCTAACCCTAACCCTAAACCCTAACCCTAACCCTAACCCTAACCCTAACCCTAACCCTAAACCCTAACCCTAAACCCTAACCCTAACCCTAACCCTAACCCTAACCCTAACCCTAACCCTAACCCTAACCCTAACCTAACCCTAACCTAACCCTAACCCTAACCCTAACCCTAACCCTAACCCTAACCCTAACCCTAACCCTAACCCTAGCCTAACCATAACCAACCCTGACCTAACCCTAACCATAACCAACCCTAACCCTAGCCTAACCATAACCAACCCTGACCTAACCCTAACCATAACCAACCCTGACCTAACCCTAACCATAACCAACCCTAACCTAACCCTAACCATAACCAACCCTAACCCTAGCCTAACCATAACCAACCCTGACCTAACCCTAACCATAACCAACCCTAACCTAACCATAACCAACCCTAGCCCTTACTAACCCTAACCCTTAGTCTAATCCTAAACCTAACCTTACTGCCACTCTAAATTTTAACCCTAACCATTTAATTGGACACAAATAAATAGGTCATACATTTATATAATCATTAATTCATAATTTTATTTTCATACTAACATCATTAATAATAAACATACAATACAACAAACTATACAAACCATACACTTATCTTACAAATACAACACTTACCTTATTTTCTGAAAAAGAGAAAGGGGTGATTATAATTATTAATTCATATTTTTATTTTCATTCTAACATCATTAATAATAAATATGCAATACAACTTGCAATACAACCTACTATACAAACTATACACTTACCTCACAAATCCAACACTTACCTTTTTTTTCTGAAAAGAGAAAAGGGGTGGGTTTAATTAGGAGCAGGGAGCTCTGCTCACTTTGCAGTCGAGCATCGCCAGGACAGCACGTGTTCTTTGCTCCTGGAGTTTTTTCTGTGCCAGCCTGAAGAAGACTCTATGCAGTCGAAACGTCGCTTTATCTGTACAGGCACGCTTTTTGTTTATTTATTTTGGACCATTTTATGTTAAATAAATAATAATAAATACCTTTCTTCTTTTTATAAAAAATAAAGACATTTTTGCTTACAAAATTGGATGTGAGGACATTTTTCATTTCTACACAACATTATTAGAAGACAGGATGGACGGAGGTTGGACAGAGGTCCACTACGGCAGAGGACGCCAGAGCTTCCGTCGGCGGCAGGGGGTCCAGTTTGGCGAGGGGTCTTGTAGGTGGAAGGACCGTGCACCCCCCGTCTCCTCTAGGAGGGGATGGGATCATTTTCCCAATCCTAACCCTAACCCTAACCCTAACCCTAACCCTAACCCTAACCCTAACCCCTCTCCTAGACCTCCCCAGGAGGAGCCCTCCCCCCGGTTTGCCCCCCAGAGCACCCCGTGTGAGAAGCCGCCTGGCTAACACCCTAACGCTCCCCATCAGAAGCAGGCCCACACCATCGGCCCACCACGGCTCTGGGAGGGCTACCGGGACCCGCCAGGCACCAGCTCCTCCTCCCACCCCTCCCACACCCCCTCCTTCCTCCTCCTCCCCCCCTCCCCCTGCCCTGCCATCGGTCTGGGTTGGGGCTGTGTCCCCACCGGCCGGGGACCCTGACTACATCCTTTCCACCCATGACTTCCCACCGCTCATCCCCACCACCACCAACAACGCCCCTACCTCCCCGGTACTCCCCCTGGTCCCCACGCTAAACGTCCCGGCCGGTAAGACGGTCCACGTGGAGGCCCAGGTCCTCAATACGGTCACCCACTCACTGCGTAGCCCGTTGTCCTCCCAGCGTTCGCCCACCACCAGCCCAGAGAGGGCGCCACCGGCACCCACGCACACATACATCAACACACATAATCTCAGCCACATAGTCACCCTAGTCTCCCCCTCAATAGAATTAGATAACAGTCCACCCCCCACTCACTCTGTTCCTCTCCCTCCAGTAGATCCCACCAAGCAGACCCGGACTGGCACAGCGGAGAGGCTCAACGAGGTGGCTAAGCATAACAACGTGATGATTGGTAGACAAAGCAAAGGGCAATGTCCCAAAAAGCAATCCCAATCTGAAGCCACCTCAACTAACACCCAGTCTCCTCCGCTGGCCGCCCAGTCCGGGGCCCCTCCCTCACAGCGCACTTTGCAGCTTAGACTCCACCACGTCCTCAATTCGGCCAGGTTAAGTCCCCGCACCATCACTCCCGAGCGCAGACGGCCGAGTGTAACCACCGACCCGAAGCCTCGACCGAGCAGGACGACATTTAACATTACCAGACACGATCCTACGGGCCATAAAGTCAGGGATTGGACTATTTGTTCCATCAAGCCCGTAGTGATCATCGGTGACTCAAACCTGAGTCGGATCCCTCCCTACACACACATAGACGTCCAAATTGACAGTTATCCGGGTGCCAAATTCCAACACATCACACAGGTCTTAGATAAAAATCCCCCCAATTTACACACAAAGATTGTGGTGCTCTCTCTGGGCATCAACCATAGGGAGAACCTGTTCGACACGGCAACGGGCTCTCTCCAGGCACTGCACCGCAAAACAGTAGAAAAATACCCGCGGGCCACAATCTATGTCCCCCTCATTAATTTCTCACATAGCTTAGCTGCACCACATCAGACCCTATTAACACAACTTAATGCATTCATCACTACAAAATACAATACACTATTCGAAATACACCACTCTCAATTCCACACAGCTCACGACGGCATACATTGGACAGCAGACACCGCATCACGCACACTCCACCACTGGCTCGATCAGTTAAACTCCGGGCGGGGGCTAAGTCTCAACAGGGACACCCCCGCCCCCAGGAATCCAACGTCCTGAACCTATCCACCATCTTCCATCTGTCTGAAACGGAAGCTCAGCTGCTGCAGAGGGGCCTCAGTTTCATCCCCACCCCCCGGTCCTCAGACAAATCAGAATTCATCCGTGATATCCATAAATACAACCGGTCACTCAAACTCATTGAACATTTCCATGACCGTCCCGGTGGCCCCATCCCGCCATTTCAGGGACCGTCCAGCTGGGAACCACCGCCGGGCGCCTTGTCGGGGAACCTCACCACACTCCTCCGACGCAATAAACACATAGCCATACATAACCACTCAACCAACACCCTAGAAACACCCAACATTACTGAACAAGAATATACCGCACTTAGACACCTGCGTAATTACAAACACATAGTCATTAAACCTGCTGACAAGGGCTCCAAAATAGTCATCTTAGATACACAACAATACCTCTTAGAAGCACACAGACAGTTAGGGAATACATTACATTACAGACCTATACAGGATTCGCTCCAATTGGCTACACAACAACAAATTCGCAATATATTTACTGATCTCCATAAACGTAAATACATCACACATAGACAGAAAGTATATTTAGACGGTCCAGATACTCCACGCGAACGCCTGTTTTACCTCCTGCCAAAGATCCACAAGGCGCCCGAGTCCTGGACGGTCCCTTTCTTAGTGCCACCGGGGCGGCCCATCATCTCCGACTGTGGGAGCGAGTCCTCTGCAGCAGCTGAGTTTATAGAATACTATCTCAACCCCATCTCCCGGAAGCATCCCAGCTACATCAAAGATACCTACCACTTCATCCAAACACTAAATAAGACACCGGTTTCCACACATGCGTTTTTATTCACAATTGATATAGATTCATTATACACCAACATTGACATAGATTCTGGCCTGCGGGCTGTCCGCTCTGCACTCCTCCGGTACCCAGACCCCGACAGGCCCGACAGTCACCTGTTGGAACTACTTACCATCAACCTGCGCAGGAATGACTTCGTCTTCAACGACAAGCATTACCTCCAGACCCACGGGACAGCGATGGGCAAGAAGTTCGCACCCAGCTATGCGAACATCTACATGGCTGGGTTCGAACATTCTGCTTTGCAGTCTTGCCCATCGCTTCCCCAGGTGTACTGTCGGTTCCTGGATGACATCTTCGGGGTCTGGCCACATAGCTTAGATCACTTTCTGCAATTCATACACATATTCAACACACATCATCCTACGATTAAGGTTAAATACACACAAAATGCACAACACATAGATTTTTTAGACACAACCGTTTTCTTCCCAGCCACAAACGCACCACACACAGTCCTCCATACAAAAGTATTTTTCAAACCCACCGACACGCACGCACTCCTTCATAAAAGTAGTTTTCACCCCAAGCACACATTCGCGGGTATCATTAAGTCACAAATCATCCGGTTTCACAGACTCTGCACGGAGGAGACGGACATGCGGAGGGCCACCGGGACCCTCTTTAGGGTCCTGAGGGGCAGGGGGTACACCAAGCGGTTTCTGCGGTCCATCTTGTCCGGCACGCTGGCGGAGCTCGGTCCCCGGGCCCCCTCGGGGGACCTCCCTCCGTCTGGGCCCTTGTCCCCGGGTTCTGCCGGTGTGTGGGACTCCCCCGCTTCCCCCTGCCCTTACCCTAACCCCGCCTCCCCCTGCCCTAACCCTAACCCCGCCTCCCCCTGGCCTAACCCTAACCCCGCCTCCCCCTGGCCTAACCCTAACCCCGCCTCCCCCTGCCCTAACCCTAACCCCGCCTCCCCCTGCCCTAACCCTAACCCCACCTCCCCCTGGCCTAACCCTAACCCCACCTCCCCCTGGCCTAACCCTAACCCCGCCTCCCCCTGCCCTAACCCCAACCAACAACCCCCCCGCGCGTCTCCTCCTCACCACCCACCACCCACCCCGTCTCACCCTAGCCATTTGATCTCCACAGCGGTACATCATAGTCAGCTCGCACTCACCACGCCCCACTATAACCTCTCGTCACCCACTGCGTCTCACCTTAACCCGCCTGTGGCCTCTACCGTGGACCCCCACCTTCGCCCTAACCCAGACCAACCTCCACCCTCCTCTATGCCTCACCTCAGCCGGCTCCCCGTCCACACTGTGGGGGCGGACTTAGCGTCCGCCCCTGCCCACAGGCCGTCTGAGGTGGGGCCTCCACTAGGAGTGTCTGGATCCCTGAGTCAGGTGGTCTTCCCCAACAGGTTCCCTGAGGGGCCCCCTGACATCGGGAGCGGAGACGAACAGGAGCGACAGCCACATACACGCATCATACCCCTCATCAGCACATTCTCACAAAACATCATACACATACACTCCAAACTGAAACACGCATTCACACGCGCACAACACAACAATCCCACACTCCATAACCACAAAATAATCTCAGCATACAGGAAGAACCGGAACCTGCAGGATATCCTGGTGCGGGCCCGCTTCTCCACGGCAACTAGAGGCGCCCCCTCTCCGCACCAGGGCCACTTTCAGCAGCTGGTGGTCATCCGGAACCGGCACGCCTCCACCTCCAGCCCTATTTCTCAAAAACTCACAATCCACGACAAAAACATCATCTACGCCATCACATGCTCCGAATGCCACATCATATATGTCGGCGAAACAAAACACACAATACTTACCCGACTCAAACAACATTTATATAACATACACATAGGTACATCCAACACTAGACTGGTCGAACATTTCCAAACACACCCCATTACCTCATTATTCATAACTGGGCTGGAGATGAAGGCGTGCTGGTCGGACAGACAGAGGAAGGCTGCGGAGCATAGATGGATAGCCAAACTAAAAACACTTACCCCCTTGGGCCTGAACATCAGGGAGTAGGGACCGCGCTGGGCCGCTGCTGGGGGCACTGGGAGAACCCGGGACTCCTCCTTGGGGCTCCCTGCATGGCACCGGGTCCACACAGTGTGTGTTTTAAAATGTTGCATGTTTTTATTACTGCGTTCTCCTTTGCCATGATTTTATTTAGGCCTCCAGTTCCAAGTTCTGTTGGAGGCCTCTCGTTATTTCTCTCCTCCCCTGCTTTTATGAGAGAATGATATGAATGTTTGAATGGTTTTAATATGTCTTATTTTTTATTCCTTCAACCTATTTATTTTATTTATGTATTTATTCATTCATTATTTGGCACTTATTTTAGCACTTTTCTCTTTTATCCACGTGTTTTTAGTGTTTCTGCATTTTATATCTATACTTTTATATTATTCGTTTTACATATATATATGTGTGTGCATGTTTTTAATTAAAAGGATTTCCTGCAGTCTTAACATGAATTTTAGATTGCAGTGTGCTTCCTTTTTTATCCAAAACTTTTTATCCTTGATTATTTATCTATATGCATGCGTTTTAATTATTATTCTTGATGATTTATTATTTATGAGAGGATGTGTATGGATGGGTCTGAATGCGGGTGCGCGTGTGTGCGTGTGTGTGTGTGTGTGTGTGCGTGTGGACCAGTATAGATCTCTCCCCCTTCTTTTTATTTATTTTACCTTCTCTTTTTAATAGATGTGTTTTTAATCGACCCGGTTGCTGTGCTGGCTGCCCCTCTAAGGGAGGCCTCTCGGGACCCCAGCCCCTTGGGCCTTCACCGGCCCTGGCGGTACCTTGCTCCCTTTTGTTTCCCCTTGGGGGTCACAAAAACAACAAAAATACTTACCTTACTTTTGCTCCGCGCCTCCTCAGACCCCAGCTGCTGCTCCTCCTGCTCCCCCTTCTCTTCCCCTGTTTTTATTCCGTCTCTTCTTCCTCCCCCCCTTTTTTTAAAAAAAACAGAAAAATGAAAAACAATTTTTATATATATATATATATATTTTTTTATATATGAAAAAGCAAAAAAGAAAATAAAAGCATTGGGAGATGGTGTGCCAGTGCACCTAGGGTCATGGACCTACAATAGCAGAATATTACACAAAAACCTAACCCTAACCCTAACCCTAACCCTAACCCTAACCCTAACCCTAACCCTAACCCTCCCCAGCGCCACGCGCCTGAAGCGCGTCGGGCTCCTCGCCGCCCTGCCTGGGCCCCGGGCCCCCCCGCCGGACCCCGGAGAGCACAGCCACAGGTGAGGCCTCCACCCCCACGTCCTGACCAGCGACCCCGAGACCGGCCCCGACCTCCACGACGTCCGGAACTTCCGGTGGCTAACGCGGCGCGCACTGGGTCTGCGCGTCCGCCTCCACCCAGTCAAGCGCCGCGCGCCGCGCGCCCCTGCCGCTCAACTCTCCGACGATCCGGACTTCAGGCGCAAGAACAGGCTGATCCTGGCGGCCTTGAAGGCCTCTCACCACCTCGCCAACTGCGTGGGTCCTGAGCCCCTGCCCGTTGTCGCCAGGCTCGCGGAGAATTTGAGGGTCTCCATACGCCCTGCGGTCCCCAACGCTGCTACCGCGCAACTCATAGAAGGCAACGCACGCAACTGGGAGCACACCACGATGCTGGTGCTCCGCGACCACTACAAGGCTGCCTTAGAGGAGAAGGTTAGTGCGCTCCTCCTGTTGTCAGACCCCATCTGGCGCCCCAACTTCGTTGTGGCGTTGGCCTGGGCTCAACGTCATTTCGGAGAACGCCTGCGCCCGGAGACGGTGGAGGCGCTGCGCGCTCGCCTCCGAGACACATTGGACACCCCGGTTCGACTGGTCCAGCTGTTCCCGGACATCGCGCCTGGCGCTGCGCTGCCGCGCTTCAACCCACCTGAGGCATCGCCGCCGCCTGCCCCCGGCTTCCGGACCCCTGGGCCCGGTCCGATTGACCTCAACATGGGGGCGTGGCCTGCTGACCGGCCTTCCAGGCTGCCGTCACCCACCTTCTCGTTGGCCTTCTCCTCTTCTTCTCCCCCGCCTGCCCCCGGCTTCCGGACCCCTGGGCCCGGTCCGGTTGACCTCAACATGGGGGCGTGGCCTGCTGACCGGCGTTCCAGGCTGCCGTCACCCACCCTCTCGTTGGCCTTCTCCTCTTCTCCGTCTTCTCCGCCTCTGTGCCCCCCCATCCCCCCAGCCTCCCCCCCTCCCTCCTCTTCGTCTTCTGTGCCCCCCACCCCCTCTCCTCCACGACTTGCAGTCCCGGGACCCCCTCGGAGCGACACACCGCTGGCCCGCAGGACCAGGCTCGCGTCCTGCCGCCTCCGCAGACGCACCGCAGCCACGCGCGCTCCGGGACCCTCCTCGCCATCCTCCGCACCTGCGCCTCTGCACGGGGTCCTGACGCCCGCTGCTGTTCCGGTCAGGGTCATCTCTCCGACTCCCTCTTCCTCTCTTCCTCTACCGCCCTCCGGCTCGACACCCACGCATGGGTTAGCCCGGGCCAACGCTGAGAGGAACGACGCGGCTGCTGACGCGCGGGGCCCCGCCCTCCCGATCTCCACCCCGACTGTGACTCTCGCCAGACCCACCCGTCACCCCAGCACGGGTAAGAAATGCCAGGAATGGCGCTTGCAGTCGAGGGAACCGCTTCTGGTTATAGGGGATTCTAATGTCACGCGCTTCGCCGAATATGGCTTACCTGGTCTTCAGATCGACGGCTACCCTGGCGCGTCCTTTCGTCATGCCTCCGCGGTTCTGGCGAAGACCGCCGTCGACCCCAAGGTCCGCAAACTGGTTCTGGCGTTCGGAATCAACGAGAGGGGTAACAAAACAGAACGGGTTTGTGTGGGTAATCTTCAAACCGCAGTCAAATGGGCGCGCATCGCGTTCCCTTGCGCAGCGATCCTCATCCCGGAGATTAATTACTCTCGCGCGCTCCCGTTCAGGGAACAGGAGCTTCTCTCAAAATTAAATACCTTTATCTCCACCCGCTATGAATCCATCCCCGCTCTGCCCAAGAAGTCCTTTGTGACTGAGAGGGACAATGTCCACTGGTCTCGAGACACGGCAGCGCTCCTCTTTGGCCAATGGGTTAAGTTTTTAAACTGAGCGCTCCCGCGTCCCTAGACACGCCTCGAGGGAGCCGCTCCGTTATAAATCTCTCTCCGTCTTTCCGATTGACCGCGGCGCAGTTTTCCCTTCTTGACAAAGGACTCACGTTCATCCCTTCGACCGACATAAACCCCTGTGAGCTTTACCAACAGGTCCGCTCGGATTTGCAACAATATCACCGTAGGGTTAAACTCGCTGTTTACTTTAGAGATCACCCCCCGTCTGAGAAAACACCCTTTACTTACAAGTCGTCGTGGGTTCCGCCAGATGAGGATGTCCCGGTTGAGGTGACGCGTCTGATCAGTGATGACCTCCTGTACTACGCTGACTCCTTTAGGATCAACCCGGCCCCCGCTAACCTCCTCCCCGAGGAGTCGGAGGCTCTCCGACAACTGATTGGAAACAAAAGCATAGTCATCAAGCCCGCCGATAAAGGCAGCGCTGTTGTCATCATGGATAGGTCTCAGTATATATGGGAGGGCCATAGGCAACTGCACGATGCACGCTATTACTCAAAACTTGAGGCTCCCATATATACTGAGACCGTTCCGATGATCTTTGAATTGATTCACTCCCTTTGGAGAAAAAAATACATTACGCACAAACAACGCGATTACCTTCTAGGGGATGCCCAGCCCAGGCCCAGACTCTTCTACATGTTGCCCAAAATACATAAGGAGCCTGTGGCCTGGAGTGAGCCCTTTAAAATCCCCCCGGGACGACCCATCGTCTCTGACTGCAGCAGCGAGACATACCACACGGCAGAGTTTCTCGATCATTACCTTTATCCTTTGTCTATCTCCCACGCGAGCTACGTGAAGGATACCTATGATTTCGTTTCCAAGGTGCGTGCGCTCCGGATCCCCACGCACGCCTTCCTCTTTACGATGGACGTTGACAGCCTATACACCAATATTGATATTGCTGGGGGCATGCGCGCCGTGCGCAATGCTTTTAATCTTAACCCTGACGTCACGCGCCCTGATGACGAACTCCTCCGCCTGCTTGAGATTAACCTTACTAGGAATGATTTCCTCTTTGACGACCAATTCTTCCTTCAGGTTAAGGGTACGGCTATGGGGAAGAAATTCGCCCCCTCCTACGCTAATCTCTTCATGGCCCAATGGGAAACCTCTGCGCTCGCCGCCTGCCCTCTGCAACCTCTCTCCTACATGCGCTATCTAGACGACATCTGGGGCGTTTGGCAACACTCAGAATCGGAATTCCAACTTTTCTTAGAAATCCTCAACACACACGATCCATCTATCACACTTAAATCATGTCAACACCTCTCCTCGGTCGATTTCCTGGACACCACCACGTTTAAAGGTCCTGACTTTGCGATGTCCCTCACTCTAGACGTCAAGGTCTACTTCAAACCCACTGACACGCATGCGCTCTTGCATGCGAACAGCTTCCATCCCAAACACACATTCGCTGGACTCCTTAAGTCGCAACTCTTACGGTTTCAACGCATCTGCTCCAGAACTTCTGACTTCTGGGCGGCTGTCAAAATTCTATTTCAAGCCCTTTCCCTTAGGGGTTACTCGCGCTCGGCCCGCCGTCTCTCCCTTAAGGAGTTTAAATTAGTGCGTCCACCCGTTGAGGGACAGCGTATCCCCTTGGTAACGACCTACTCCACCTCTTCCTCTCGCCTGACCCGATGTGTCAGAAATAATTTCCAGTGTCTTCTGGACTCCACCACCTACCTTCCTGGTTATAATATTATTGCGGCCTACCGTAGGAACAAAAATATAAGGGATCTTCTAATTAGGGCCAAACTACGGCCCCTGGTTGAGCCTAAAGTGGACAGACGCTCCTATTTTTATAATTTCGTTCCGTGGGCCCACAACAAAAATAATGGAGATGTCTTTCCCACTGACCGGCACTCAGACATCAACACCAAAAATTGTGTGTACCTCATCCGTTGCCTCGCATGCAATCTCCAATATGTGGGGGAAACGGGAAACACCATACGTGTCCGTTTCCACCAACACAAACACAACATCAAACGCAAAAAGGACGCTCACCTTCCTTTGGTTGCGCATTTTGTGGAGCACGGATGGCTGGCCCTTTCCGCGTCGGTGCTCGAAGCCAACCCTTTCTGGTCTGCTGCTCAACGGCGCAGAGCTGAGAGACTTTGGATTGACAGGCTGGGGACCTGGCAACCCCTTGGTTTGAACGTTGGGGTGGGTGGGGGACCACCGGGGGGACGTCTGATGATGGCCCGTGCCAGCGACACCACCGCCTTCGGCGGTGTTGTCGTTAATTGTTGACTGTCCTAACCCTAACCCTAACCCTAACCCTAACCCTAACCCTAACCCCTAACCCTAACCCTAACCCTAACCCTAACCCTAACCCTAACCCTAACCCTAACCATAACCTCTAACGCCTAACCTTAACCATTATCTATATCTTTATCCTAACCATAACCTTTAGCCTTAGTCCCTAACCTTAACCACTTACCATAACCTCTAGCCCTCATACCTAACCTTAACCCTTAACTTGCTATGGTAAAGACAATACATAAAGTTAAGAAAAAGTTGTTGATGATTGTGGGACATGACCCGGGAGTTGATCGACCTCGGGGGGCCTTCCTCGGGTGAGAGTGTCTTGTGGTAATGGCCGAAACGCTCGATGATCCCGTGGTACATAACTGATGACGTGTCCTGCAATTCTTCAACAGATTTTTCAGAAAAAGTACATAAAAACAGAACAAAACAAAAAGCCCTTCAGCCTTAGGACTTCAACCAGCAAAATAAAAACCTTTACAAATTCCAACTAGAATACGATAAGCATTTCAATTTTTTGATTCCAAACTGGTAAACAAAAGTTTTTTTCTAACTATTTATTATTATTGGGTCAAAGTACATGTGGCCAAAGAGTCCATGAGTAACATGCGCCGGCCAGTGCCTTGCCTTAGATCTCTGTATAACTGCGAAGTCGTCGGACAACGTGGGGAGATCTATGGGATAAAGAAATATACCTAACCCAGCCAGAGCCTTCGGATGAACTGGTCTTTTTTGAGCCTTAGTTGTCTTTGACCCTACCAATTTAATCAATCTCTTTTAAATTAATGAGAAACAAATGTTTCACCTTTAAACCGTTCAACCTTAAAACATCGGATCACTCTCTCTAACCCTAACCCTTCAACCTCCCTCTCACCTCTCTGCCCTCTCCAGGGATTGAGAGGTGGATAGGAGGTCAGAGTATGCCTAGTCCGGCAGGGGAGAATGGCGCGGTAACCACCGCACGTCTCTTTATCTCTGACCCCTCCCACTCTCCCTGACCTCTACTGGGACCCTCCCCACTCTCTCTAACCCTAACCCTTCAACCTCCCTCTCACCTCTCTGCCCTCTCCAGGGATTGAGAGGTGGATAGGAGGTCAGAGTATGCCTAGTCCGGCAGGGGAGAATGGCGCGGTAACCACCGCACGTCTCTTTATCTCTGACCCTTCCCACTCTCCCTGACCTCTACTGGGACCCTACCCACTCTCCCTGACCTCTACTGGGACCCTTCCCACTCTCTCTAACTCTCTCTCTAACTCTCTCTAACTCTCTCTCTAACTCTCTCTCTCTAACTCTATCTCTCTCTATCTCTCTCTAACTCTCTCTCTCTATCTCTCTCTATCTCTCTCTAACTCTCTCACTCTCTAACTCTCTCTCTCTAACTCTCTCTCTCTAACTCTCTCTCTCTCTCTCTCACTCTCTCTAACTCTCTCTCTCTAACTCTCTCTCTCTCTCTCTCCCTGACCTCTACTGGGACCCTTCCCACTCTCTCTAACTCTCTCTAACTCTCTCTAACTCTCTCTCTAACTCTCTCTAACTCTCTCTCTCTAACTCTCTCTCTCTATCTCTCTCTAACTCTCTCACTCTCTCTAACTCTCTCTCTAACTCTCTCTCTCTCTCTCTCTCTCTCTCTCTCTCTCCCTGACCTCTACTGGGACCCTTCCCACTCTCTCTAACTCTCTCTAACTCTCTCTTTCTATCTCTCTCTCTCTCTCTCTCTCTCTCTCTCTCTCTCTCTCTCTCTCCCTGACCTCTACTGGGACCCTTCCCACTCTCTCTAACTCTCTAACTCTCTCTCTAACTCTCTCTCTAACTCTCTCTCTCTAACTCTCTCACTCTCTCTCACTCTCTCTAACTCTCTCTAACTCTCTCACTCTCTCACTCTCTCTCTCTCTCTCTCTCTCTCTCTCTCTCTCTCTCTCTCTCTCTCTCTCCTGACCTCTACTGGGACCCTTCCCACTCTCTCTAACTCTCTCTAACTCTCTCTCTCTCTCTCTCTCTCTCTCTCTCTCTCTCTCTCTCTCTCTCTCCCTGACCTCTACTGGGACCCTTCCCACTCTCTCTAACTCTCTAACTCTCTCTCTAACTCTCTCTCTAACTCTCTCTCTCTCTCTCTCTCTCTCTCTCTCTCTCTCTCTCTCTCTCTCTCTCTCTCTCTCTCTAACCCTTCTCAGCCTCCCTAACTCCAATCCTGGCCCAGACCAGCCTCTTTGATCAGTTCTTTGTAGAAAAGTACAGCAAAATGACAAACTCAATTAGCGTCTAAATTACCCATAATGCACCTGTGACGTTTATATGAAACTTTGGATTATAACTCCCTCATAACTTACCCAAACAGACATGTATTATATATCAAAATAATCGCCTCGCTCTGCTGCATTCAACTATGTATGTTTCAACTGCGATCTCTAAAAGAATTGTGGCGATAAAAGTACACCATTGTTTAAAACGTCATTCGTTTTAATGGGGTGAACAGAAAAATAACAGAAAATCAATGACGGCGATGACGATAGACCACTCTATTGTCAGGTAAGTATCTTGTTAAAGGAAAAACCTATTAACAATACCTGGGACTGAGCGGTGTATGGAGTACAGGATTGTTTTTTAGAGCAATTGTTGCTTTTTAGAACAGTTGTTGCTTTATTGGAGCAATTGTTTTTATAGCAATTCTTGCTTTCTCTGGGGTGTTCTGGAGTGGAAACGGGAGGAGTCTACTCGTGGATACACCCAGATGCTCAGCCCTGCCAAACCAGAACCAAACCAGATCCCTGGATGGACCCAGAATCTCAGCCCTGCCTGGCCAAACCAGAGCTACCTAGCGGTGTTAACAACTGGTTTGTGCTGATCAGGTGGTAAGAGATTTAACCTTATCCCGACCCGCTACCTTAATCTTAAACCTAAGTTTAACATAAGTTTCTAACCCTAACCATAACCATAACCTATATCTTTATCCTAACCATAACCTTTAGCCTTAATCCCTAACCATAACCTTTAGCCTTAATCCCTAACCATAACCACTAACCATAACCTCTAACGCCTAACCTTAACCATTATCTATATCTTTATCCTAACCATAACCTTTAGCCTTAGTCCCTAACCTTAACCACTTACCATAACCTCTAGCCCTCATACCTAACCTTAACCCTTAACTTGCTATGGTAAAGACAATACATAAAGTTAAGAAAAAGTTGTTGATGATTGTGGGACATGACCCGGGAGTTGATCGACCTCGGGGGGCCTTCCTCGGGTGAGAGTGTCTTGTGGTAATGGCCGAAACGCTCGATGATCCCGTGGTACATAACTGATGACGTGTCCTGCAATTCTTCAACAGATTTTTCAGAAAAAGTACATAAAAACAGAACAAAACAAAAAGCCCTTCAGCCTTAGGACTTCAACCAGCAAAATAAAAACCTTTACAAATTCCAACTAGAATACGATAAGCATTTCAATTTTTTGATTCCAAACTGGTAAACAAAAGTTTTTTTCTAACTATTTATTATTATTGGGTCAAAGTACATGTGGCCAAAGAGTCCATGAGTAACATGCGCCGGCCAGTGCCTTGCCTTAGATCTCTGTATAACTGCGAAGTCGTCGGACAACGTGGGGAGATCTATGGGATAAAGAAATATACCTAACCCAGCCAGAGCCTTCGGATGAACTGGTCTTTTTTGAGCCTTAGTTGTCTTTGACCCTACCAATTTAATCAATCTCTTTTAAATTAATGAGAAACAAATGTTTCACCTTTAAACCGTTCAACCTTAAAACATCGGATCACTCTCTCTAACCCTAACCCTTCAACCTCCCTCTCACCTCTCTGCCCTCTCCAGGGATTGAGAGGTGGATAGGAGGTCAGAGTATGCCTAGTCCGGCAGGGGAGAATGGCGCGGTAACCACCGCACGTCTCTTTATCTCTGACCCCTCCCACTCTCCCTGACCTCTACTGGGACCCTCCCCACTCTCTCTAACCCTAACCCTTCAACCTCCCTCTCACCTCTCTGCCCTCTCCAGGGATTGAGAGGTGGATAGGAGGTCAGAGTATGCCTAGTCCGGCAGGGGAGAATGGCGCGGTAACCACCGCACGTCTCTTTATCTCTGACCCTTCCCACTCTCCCTGACCTCTACTGGGACCCTACCCACTCTCCCTGACCTCTACTGGGACCCTTCCCACTCTCTCTAACTCTCTCTCTAACTCTCTCTAACTCTCTCTCTAACTCTCTCTCTCTAACTCTATCTCTCTCTATCTCTCTCTAACTCTCTCTCTCTATCTCTCTCTATCTCTCTCTAACTCTCTCACTCTCTAACTCTCTCTCTCTAACTCTCTCTCTCTCTCTCTCACTCTCTCTAACTCTCTCTCTCTAACTCTCTCTCTCTCTCTCTCCCTGACCTCTACTGGGACCCTTCCCACTCTCTCTAACTCTCTCTAACTCTCTCTAACTCTCTCTCTAACTCTCTCTAACTCTCTCTCTCTAACTCTCTCTCTCTATCTCTCTCTAACTCTCTCACTCTCTCTAACTCTCTCTCTAACTCTCTCTCTCTCTCTCTCTCTCTCTCTCTCTCTCTCTCCCTGACCTCTACTGGGACCCTTCCCACTCTCTCTAACTCTCTCTAACTCTCTCTTTCTATCTCTCTCTCTCTCTCTCTCTCTCTCTCTCTCTCTCTCTCTCTCTCTCCCTGACCTCTACTGGGACCCTTCCCACTCTCTCTAACTCTCTAACTCTCTCTCTAACTCTCTCTCTAACTCTCTCTCTCTAACTCTCTCACTCTCTCTCACTCTCTCTAACTCTCTCTAACTCTCTCACTCTCTCACTCTCTCTCTCTCTCTCTCTCTCTCTCTCTCTCTCTCTCTCTCCCTGACCTCTACTGGGACCCTTCCCACTCTCTCTAACTCTCTCTAACTCTCTCTCTCTCTCTCTCTCTCTCTCTCTCTCTCTCTCTCTCTCTCTCCCTGACCTCTACTGGGACCCTTCCCACTCTCTCTAACTCTCTAACTCTCTCTCTAACTCTCTCTCTAACTCTCTCTCTCTCTCTCTCTCTCTCTCTCTCTCTCTCTCTCTCTCTCTCTCTCTCTCTAACCCTTCTCAGCCTCCCTAACTCCAATCCTGGCCCAGACCAGCCTCTTTGATCAGTTCTTTGTAGAAAAGTACAGCAAAATGACAAACTCAATTAGCGTCTAAATTACCCATAATGCACCTGTGACGTTTATATGAAACTTTGGATTATAACTCCCTCATAACTTACCCAAACAGACATGTATTATATATCAAAATAATCGCCTCGCTCTGCTGCATTCAACTATGTATGTTTCAACTGCGATCTCTAAAAGAATTGTGGCGATAAAAGTACACCATTGTTTAAAACGTCATTCGTTTTAATGGGGTGAACAGAAAAATAACAGAAAATCAATGACGGCGATGACGATAGACCACTCTATTGTCAGGTAAGTATCTTGTTAAAGGAAAAACCTATTAACAATACCTGGGACTGAGCGGTGTATGGAGTACAGGATTGTTTTTTAGAGCAATTGTTGCTTTTTAGAACAGTTGTTGCTTTATTGGAGCAATTGTTTTTATAGCAATTCTTGCTTTCTCTGGGGTGTTCTGGAGTGGAAACGGGAGGAGTCTACTCGTGGATACACCCAGATGCTCAGCCCTGCCAAACCAGAACCAAACCAGATCCCTGGATGGACCCAGAATCTCAGCCCTGCCTGGCCAAACCAGAGCTACCTAGCGGTGTTAACAACTGGTTTGTGCTGATCAGGTGGTAAGAGATTTAACCTTATCCCGACCCGCTACCTTAATCTTAAACCTAAGTTTAACATAAGTTTCTAACCCTAACCATAACCATAACCTATATCTTTATCCTAACCATAACCTTTAGCCTTAATCCCTAACCATAACCTTTAGCCTTAATCCCTAACCATAACCACTAACCATAACCTCTAACGCCTAACCTTAACCATTATCTATATCTTTATCCTAACCATAACCTTTAGCCTTAGTCCCTAACCTTAACCACTTACCATAACCTCTAGCCCTCATACCTAACCTTAACCCTTAACTTGCTATGGTAAAGACAATACATAAAGTTAAGAAAAAGTTGTTGATGATTGTGGGACATGACCCGGGAGTTGATCGACCTCGGGGGGCCTTCCTCGGGTGAGAGTGTCTTGTGGTAATGGCCGAAACGCTCGATGATCCCGTGGTACATAACTGATGACGTGTCCTGCAATTCTTCAACAGATTTTTCAGAAAAAGTACATAAAAACAGAACAAAACAAAAAGCCCTTCAGCCTTAGGACTTCAACCAGCAAAATAAAAACCTTTACAAATTCCAACTAGAATACGATAAGCATTTCAATTTTTTGATTCCAAACTGGTAAACAAAAGTTTTTTTCTAACTATTTATTATTATTGGGTCAAAGTACATGTGGCCAAAGAGTCCATGAGTAACATGCGCCGGCCAGTGCCTTGCCTTAGATCTCTGTATAACTGCGAAGTCGTCGGACAACGTGGGGAGATCTATGGGATAAAGAAATATACCTAACCCAGCCAGAGCCTTCGGATGAACTGGTCTTTTTTGAGCCTTAGTTGTCTTTGACCCTACCAATTTAATCAATCTCTTTTAAATTAATGAGAAACAAATGTTTCACCTTTAAACCGTTCAACCTTAAAACATCGGATCACTCTCTCTAACCCTAACCCTTCAACCTCCCTCTCACCTCTCTGCCCTCTCCAGGGATTGAGAGGTGGATAGGAGGTCAGAGTATGCCTAGTCCGGCAGGGGAGAATGGCGCGGTAACCACCGCACGTCTCTTTATCTCTGACCCCTCCCACTCTCCCTGACCTCTACTGGGACCCTCCCCACTCTCTCTAACCCTAACCCTTCAACCTCCCTCTCACCTCTCTGCCCTCTCCAGGGATTGAGAGGTGGATAGGAGGTCAGAGTATGCCTAGTCCGGCAGGGGAGAATGGCGCGGTAACCACCGCACGTCTCTTTATCTCTGACCCTTCCCACTCTCCCTGACCTCTACTGGGACCCTACCCACTCTCCCTGACCTCTACTGGGACCCTTCCCACTCTCTCTAACTCTCTCTCTAACTCTCTCTCTAACTCTCTCTCTCTAACTCTATCTCTCTCTATCTCTCTCTAACTCTCTCTCTCTATCTCTCTCTATCTCTCTCTAACTCTCTCACTCTCTAACTCTCTCTCTCTAACTCTCTCTCTCTAACTCTCTCTCTCTCTCTCTCACTCTCTCTAACTCTCTCTCTCTAACTCTCTCTCTCTCTCTCTCCCTGACCTCTACTGGGACCCTTCCCACTCTCTCTAACTCTCTCTAACTCTCTCTAACTCTCTCTCTAACTCTCTCTAACTCTCTCTCTCTAACTCTCTCTCTCTATCTCTCTCTAACTCTCTCACTCTCTCTAACTCTCTCTCTAACTCTCTCTCTCTCTCTCTCTCTCTCTCTCTCTCTCCCTGACCTCTACTGGGACCCTTCCCACTCTCTCTAACTCTCTCTAACTCTCTCTTTCTATCTCTCTCTCTCTCTCTCTCTCTCTCTCTCTCTCTCTCTCTCTCTCCCTGACCTCTACTGGGACCCTTCCCACTCTCTCTAACTCTCTAACTCTCTCTCTAACTCTCTCTCTAACTCTCTCTCTCTAACTCTCTCACTCTCTCTCACTCTCTCTAACTCTCTCTAACTCTCTCACTCTCTCACTCTCTCTCTCTCTCTCTCTCTCTCTCTCTCTCTCTCTCTCTCTCTCTCTCTCCCTGACCTCTACTGGGACCCTTCCCACTCTCTCTAACTCTCTCTAACTCTCTCTCTCTCTCTCTCTCTCTCTCTCTCTCTCTCTCTCTCCCTGACCTCTACTGGGACCCTTCCCACTCTCTCTAACTCTCTAACTCTCTCTCTAACTCTCTCTCTAACTCTCTCTCTCTCTCTCTCTCTCTCTCTCTCTCTCTCTCTCTCTCTCTCTCTCTCTCTAACCCTTCTCAGCCTCCCTAACTCCAATCCTGGCCCAGACCAGCCTCTTTGATCAGTTCTTTGTAGAAAAGTACAGCAAAATGACAAACTCAATTAGCGTCTAAATTACCCATAATGCACCTGTGACGTTTATATGAAACTTTGGATTATAACTCCCTCATAACTTACCCAAACAGACATGTATTATATATCAAAATAATCGCCTCGCTCTGCTGCATTCAACTATGTATGTTTCAACTGCGATCTCTAAAAGAATTGTGGCGATAAAAGTACACCATTGTTTAAAACGTCATTCGTTTTAATGGGGTGAACAGAAAAATAACAGAAAATCAATGACGGCGATGACGATAGACCACTCTATTGTCAGGTAAGTATCTTGTTAAAGGAAAAACCTATTAACAATACCTGGGACTGAGCGGTGTATGGAGTACAGGATTGTTTTTTAGAGCAATTGTTGCTTTTTAGAACAGTTGTTGCTTTATTGGAGCAATTGTTTTTATAGCAATTCTTGCTTTCTCTGGGGTGTTCTGGAGTGGAAACGGGAGGAGTCTACTCGTGGATACACCCAGATGCTCAGCCCTGCCAAACCAGAACCAAACCAGATCCCTGGATGGACCCAGAATCTCAGCCCTGCCTGGCCAAACCAGAGCTACCTAGCGGTGTTAACAACTGGTTTGTGCTGATCAGGTGGTAAGAGATTTAACCTTATCCCGACCCGCTACCTTAATCTTAAACCTAAGTTTAACATAAGTTTCTAACCCTAACCATAACCATAACCTATATCTTTATCCTAACCATAACCTTTAGCCTTAATCCCTAACCATAACCTTTAGCCTTAATCCCTAACCATAACCACTAACCATAACCTCTAACGCCTAACCTTAACCATTATCTATATCTTTATCCTAACCATAACCTTTAGCCTTAGTCCCTAACCTTAACCACTTACCATAACCTCTAGCCCTCATACCTAACCTTAACCCTTAACTTGCTATGGTAAAGACAATACATAAAGTTAAGAAAAAGTTGTTGATGATTGTGGGACATGACCCGGGAGTTGATCGACCTCGGGGGGCCTTCCTCGGGTGAGAGTGTCTTGTGGTAATGGCCGAAACGCTCGATGATCCCGTGGTACATAACTGATGACGTGTCCTGCAATTCTTCAACAGATTTTTCAGAAAAAGTACATAAAAACAGAACAAAACAAAAAGCCCTTCAGCCTTAGGACTTCAACCAGCAAAATAAAAACCTTTACAAATTCCAACTAGAATACGATAAGCATTTCAATTTTTTGATTCCAAACTGGTAAACAAAAGTTTTTTTCTAACTATTTATTATTATTGGGTCAAAGTACATGTGGCCAAAGAGTCCATGAGTAACATGCGCCGGCCAGTGCCTTGCCTTAGATCTCTGTATAACTGCGAAGTCGTCGGACAACGTGGGGAGATCTATGGGATAAAGAAATATACCTAACCCAGCCAGAGCCTTCGGATGAACTGGTCTTTTTTGAGCCTTAGTTGTCTTTGACCCTACCAATTTAATCAATCTCTTTTAAATTAATGAGAAACAAATGTTTCACCTTTAAACCGTTCAACCTTAAAACATCGGATCACTCTCTCTAACCCTAACCCTTCAACCTCCCTCTCACCTCTCTGCCCTCTCCAGGGATTGAGAGGTGGATAGGAGGTCAGAGTATGCCTAGTCCGGCAGGGGAGAATGGCGCGGTAACCACCGCACGTCTCTTTATCTCTGACCCCTCCCACTCTCCCTAACCCTAACCCTTCAACCTCCCTCTCACCTCTCTGCCCTCTCCAGGGATTGAGAGGTGGATAGGAGGTCAGAGTATGCCTAGTCCGGCAGGGGAGAATGGCGCGGTAACCACCGCACGTCTCTTTATCTCTGACCCTTCCCACTCTCCCTGACCTCTACTGGGACCCTACCCACTCTCCCTGACCTCTACTGGGACCCTTCCCACTCTCTCTAACTCTCTCTCTAACTCTCTCTAACTCTCTCTCTAACTCTCTCTCTCTAACTCTATCTCTCTCTATCTCTCTCTAACTCTCTCTCTCTATCTCTCTCTATCTCTCTCTAACTCTCTCACTCTCTAACTCTCTCTCTCTAACTCTCTCTCTCTAACTCTCTCTCTCTCTCTCTCACTCTCTCTAACTCTCTCTCTCTAACTCTCTCTCTCTCTCTCTCCCTGACCTCTACTGGGACCCTTCCCACTCTCTCTAACTCTCTCTAACTCTCTCTAACTCTCTCTCTAACTCTCTCTAACTCTCTCTCTCTAACTCTCTCTCTCTATCTCTCTCTAACTCTCTCACTCTCTCTAACTCTCTCTCTAACTCTCTCTCTCTCTCTCTCTCTCTCTCTCTCTCTCCCTGACCTCTACTGGGACCCTTCCCACTCTCTCTAACTCTCTCTAACTCTCTCTTTCTATCTCTCTCTCTCTCTCTCTCTCTCTCTCTCTCTCTCTCTCTCTCTCTCTCTCTCCTGACCTCTACTGGGACCCTTCCCACTCTCTCTAACTCTCTAACTCTCTCTCTAACTCTCTCTCTAACTCTCTCTCTCTAACTCTCTCACTCTCTCTCACTCTCTCTAACTCTCTCTAACTCTCTCACTCTCTCACTCTCTCTCTCTCTCTCTCTCTCTCTCTCTCTCTCTCTCTCTCTCTCTCCCTGACCTCTACTGGGACCCTTCCCACTCTCTCTAACTCTCTCTAACTCTCTCTCTCTCTCTCTCTCTCTCTCTCTCTCTCTCTCTCTCTCTCTCTCCCTGACCTCTACTGGGACCCTTCCCACTCTCTCTAACTCTCTAACTCTCTCTCTAACTCTCTCTCTAACTCTCTCTCTCTCTCTCTCTCTCTCTCTCTCTCTCTCTCTCTCTCTCTCTAACCCTTCTCAGCCTCCCTAACTCCAATCCTGGCCCAGACCAGCCTCTTTGATCAGTTCTTTGTAGAAAAGTACAGCAAAATGACAAACTCAATTAGCGTCTAAATTACCCATAATGCACCTGTGACGTTTATATGAAACTTTGGATTATAACTCCCTCATAACTTACCCAAACAGACATGTATTATATATCAAAATAATCGCCTCGCTCTGCTGCATTCAACTATGTATGTTTCAACTGCGATCTCTAAAAGAATTGTGGCGATAAAAGTACACCATTGTTTAAAACGTCATTCGTTTTAATGGGGTGAACAGAAAAATAACAGAAAATCAATGACGGCGATGACGATAGACCACTCTATTGTCAGGTAAGTATCTTGTTAAAGGAAAAACCTATTAACAATACCTGGGACTGAGCGGTGTATGGAGTACAGGATTGTTTTTTAGAGCAATTGTTGCTTTTTAGAACAGTTGTTGCTTTATTGGAGCAATTGTTTTTATAGCAATTCTTGCTTTCTCTGGGGTGTTCTGGAGTGGAAACGGGAGGAGTCTACTCGTGGATACACCCAGATGCTCAGCCCTGCCAAACCAGAACCAAACCAGATCCCTGGATGGACCCAGAATCTCAGCCCTGCCTGGCCAAACCAGAGCTACCTAGCGGTGTTAACAACTGGTTTGTGCTGATCAGGTGGTAAGAGATTTAACCTTATCCCGACCCGCTACCTTAATCTTAAACCTAAGTTTAACATAAGTTTCTAACCCTAACCATAACCATAACCTATATCTTTATCCTAACCATAACCTTTAGCCTTAATCCCTAACCATAACCTTTAGCCTTAATCCCTAACCATAACCACTAACCATAACCTCTAACGCCTAACCTTAACCATTATCTATATCTTTATCCTAACCATAACCTTTAGCCTTAGTCCCTAACCTTAACCACTTACCATAACCTCTAGCCCTCATACCTAACCTTAACCCTTAACTTGCTATGGTAAAGACAATACATAAAGTTAAGAAAAAGTTGTTGATGATTGTGGGACATGACCCGGGAGTTGATCGACCTCGGGGGGCCTTCCTCGGGTGAGAGTGTCTTGTGGTAATGGCCGAAACGCTCGATGATCCCGTGGTACATAACTGATGACGTGTCCTGCAATTCTTCAACAGATTTTTCAGAAAAAGTACATAAAAACAGAACAAAACAAAAAGCCCTTCAGCCTTAGGACTTCAACCAGCAAAATAAAAACCTTTACAAATTCCAACTAGAATACGATAAGCATTTCAATTTTTTGATTCCAAACTGGTAAACAAAAGTTTTTTTCTAACTATTTATTATTATTGGGTCAAAGTACATGTGGCCAAAGAGTCCATGAGTAACATGCGCCGGCCAGTGCCTTGCCTTAGATCTCTGTATAACTGCGAAGTCGTCGGACAACGTGGGGAGATCTATGGGATAAAGAAATATACCTAACCCAGCCAGAGCCTTCGGATGAACTGGTCTTTTTTGAGCCTTAGTTGTCTTTGACCCTACCAATTTAATCAATCTCTTTTAAATTAATGAGAAACAAATGTTTCACCTTTAAACCGTTCAACCTTAAAACATCGGATCACTCTCTCTAACCCTAACCCTTCAACCTCCCTCTCACCTCTCTGCCCTCTCCAGGGATTGAGAGGTGGATAGGAGGTCAGAGTATGCCTAGTCCGGCAGGGGAGAATGGCGCGGTAACCACCGCACGTCTCTTTATCTCTGACCCCTCCCACTCTCCCTGACCTCTACTGGGACCCTCCCCACTCTCTCTAACCCTAACCCTTCAACCTCCCTCTCACCTCTCTGCCCTCTCCAGGGATTGAGAGGTGGATAGGAGGTCAGAGTATGCCTAGTCCGGCAGGGGAGAATGGCGCGGTAACCACCGCACGTCTCTTTATCTCTGACCCTTCCCACTCTCCCTGACCTCTACTGGGACCCTACCCACTCTCCCTGACCTCTACTGGGACCCTTCCCACTCTCTCTAACTCTCTCTCTAACTCTCTCTAACTCTCTCTCTAACTCTCTCTCTCTAACTCTATCTCTCTCTAACTCTCTCTCTCTATCTCTCTCTATCTCTCTCTAACTCTCTCACTCTCTAACTCTCTCTCTCTAACTCTCTCTCTCTAACTCTCTCTCTCTCTCTCTCACTCTCTCTAACTCTCTCTCTCTAACTCTCTCTCTCTCTCTCTCCCTGACCTCTACTGGGACCCTTCCCACTCTCTCTAACTCTCTCTAACTCTCTCTAACTCTCTCTCTAACTCTCTCTAACTCTCTCTCTCTAACTCTCTCTCTCTATCTCTCTCTAACTCTCTCACTCTCTCTAACTCTCTCTCTAACTCTCTCTCTCTCTCTCTCTCTCTCTCTCTCTCTCCCTGACCTCTACTGGGACCCTTCCCACTCTCTCTAACTCTCTCTAACTCTCTCTTTCTATCTCTCTCTCTCTCTCTCTCTCTCTCTCTCTCTCTCTCTCTCTCTCCCTGACCTCTACTGGGACCCTTCCCACTCTCTCTAACTCTCTAACTCTCTCTCTAACTCTCTCTCTAACTCTCTCTCTCTAACTCTCTCACTCTCTCTCACTCTCTCTAACTCTCTCTAACTCTCTCACTCTCTCACTCTCTCTCTCTCTCTCTCTCTCTCTCTCTCTCTCTCTCTCTCTCCCTGACCTCTACTGGGACCCTTCCCACTCTCTCTAACTCTCTCTAACTCTCTCTCTCTCTCTCTCTCTCTCTCTCTCTCTCTCTCTCTCTCTCTCTCCCTGACCTCTACTGGGACCCTTCCCACTCTCTCTAACTCTCTAACTCTCTCTCTAACTCTCTCTCTAACTCTCTCTCTCTCTCTCTCTCTCTCTCTCTCTCTCTCTCTCTCTCTCTCTCTCTCTCTCTCTCTAACCCTTCTCAGCCTCCCTAACTCCAATCCTGGCCCAGACCAGCCTCTTTGATCAGTTCTTTGTAGAAAAGTACAGCAAAATGACAAACTCAATTAGCGTCTAAATTACCCATAATGCACCTGTGACGTTTATATGAAACTTTGGATTATAACTCCCTCATAACTTACCCAAACAGACATGTATTATATATCAAAATAATCGCCTCGCTCTGCTGCATTCAACTATGTATGTTTCAACTGCGATCTCTAAAAGAATTGTGGCGATAAAAGTACACCATTGTTTAAAACGTCATTCGTTTTAATGGGGTGAACAGAAAAATAACAGAAAATCAATGACGGCGATGACGATAGACCACTCTATTGTCAGGTAAGTATCTTGTTAAAGGAAAAACCTATTAACAATACCTGGGACTGAGCGGTGTATGGAGTACAGGATTGTTTTTTAGAGCAATTGTTGCTTTTTAGAACAGTTGTTGCTTTATTGGAGCAATTGTTTTTATAGCAATTCTTGCTTTCTCTGGGGTGTTCTGGAGTGGAAACGGGAGGAGTCTACTCGTGGATACACCCAGATGCTCAGCCCTGCCAAACCAGAACCAAACCAGATCCCTGGATGGACCCAGAATCTCAGCCCTGCCTGGCCAAACCAGAGCTACCTAGCGGTGTTAACAACTGGTTTGTGCTGATCAGGTGGTAAGAGATTTAACCTTATCCCGACCCGCTACCTTAATCTTAAACCTAAGTTTAACATAAGTTTCTAACCCTAACCATAACCATAACCTATATCTTTATCCTAACCATAACCTTTAGCCTTAATCCCTAACCATAACCTTTAGCCTTAATCCCTAACCATAACCACTAACCATAACCTCTAACCCTAACCTTAACCATTATCTATATCTTTATCCTAACCATAACCTTTAGCCTTAGTCCCTAACCTTAACCACTTACCATAACCTCTAGCCCTCATACCTAACCTTAACCCTTAACTTGCTATGGTAAAGACAATACATAAAGTTAAGAAAAAGTTGTTGATGATTGTGGGACATGACCCGGGAGTTGATCGACCTCGGGGGGCCTTCCTCGGGTGAGAGTGTCTTGTGGTAATGGCCGAAACGCTCGATGATCCCGTGGTACATAACTGATGACGTGTCCTGCAATTCTTCAACAGATTTTTCAGAAAAAGTACATAAAAACAGAACAAAACAAAAAGCCCTTCAGCCTTAGGACTTCAACCAGCAAAATAAAAACCTTTACAAATTCCAACTAGAATACGATAAGCATTTCAATTTTTTGATTCCAAACTGGTAAACAAAAGTTTTTTTCTAACTATTTATTATTATTGGGTCAAAGTACATGTGGCCAAAGAGTCCATGAGTAACATGCGCCGGCCAGTGCCTTGCCTTAGATCTCTGTATAACTGCGAAGTCGTCGGACAACGTGGGGAGATCTATGGGATAAAGAAATATACCTAACCCTAACCCTAACCCTAACCCATGTACCACACCGCTCTCCTACCTAACCCTAACCCTAACCCTAACCCTAACCTCTAACCCTAACCCTAACCCTATTCAACTACCCAGTCGTCGGACGAGGTGGGGGGGGTCATCGAGATAACTCTTAACTACCTAACAAAATGAGGGGCCCTTCAACCTTAAGCTAGATAACAGAACGTAATAATCTTACTTCCAACCAAACCAGACGCAAAACTCTGATTGACTTTCATACCTTAGAATGAAATAAACTTTCTTTCAAGTCTATAATTCAAAAGCAGTATGCATTCATAACAAGACAAACCATTTCATCTTACTCTGTTCCTGGTAATATGGGAAAAGAGAGCTGCGGATGACTGAGTTGGCGCGTGCATTTCCTTTGATCCCCTATTCAACTACCCAGTCGTCGGACGAGGTGGGGGGGGTCATCGAGATAACTCTTAACTACCTAACCCTAACCCTAACCACTAACCCTAACCCTAACCCTAACCCTAACCTACTCCCTCCTCTCTCACCTAACCCTAACCTACTCCCTCCTCTCACCTAACCCTAACCTACTCCCTCCTCTCTCACCTAACCCTAACCTACTCCCTCCTCTCACCTAACCCTAACCTACTCCCTCCTCTCACCTAACCCTAACCTACTCCCTCCTCTCACCTAACCCTAACCTACTCCCTCCTCTCTCACCTAACCCTAACCTACTCCCTCCTCTCACCTAACCCTAACCTACTCCCTCCTCTCACCTAACCCTAACCTACTCCCTCCTCTCACCTAACCCTAACCTACTCCCTCCTCTCACCTAACCTTAACCTACTCCCTCCTCTCACCTAACCCTAACCTACTCCCTCCTCTCACCTAACCCTAACCCTCACCCTCACTCTAACCCTAACCTACTCCCTCCTCTCACCTAACCCTAACCCTAACCCTAACCCCAACCTCTCTGGCCCTAACCCTAACCTCTCCCACCCCCCACCCTAACCATAACCCCCTCCCTCACCAGACCCTAACCCCAACCCCATCCTCTCTGGCCCTAACCCTAACCTCTACCACCCCCTGCCCTAACCCTAACCCCTAACCCTAACCCCAACCCCTACCCCCACTCCCTAACACTAAACCTATCCTCTCCCACCCCTGAACCTAACCCCAACCTTTCCCTTTCCTACCCCACTAAGACCCCCTTACACGACTTCCAACCCAGCCCCCGGCCCCCCACAAAGGATCCCCCTTTATTTAATTTTTTTTCTTACCATGTTTGTGTCTATTTATTCTGCCCCCATGCTCCAGCCCCAGGCCCCCTTCGTCCCCCTACTCTTTTTTGTTTTTCATATAAATAATGCGGTTTAATTTGGTTTCCAATTGCACCCTTGGTATTTATTCAATTGATGTCCTATGGGCCCCCCCTTCCCTGCCATTCCTTTATTTATTCCCCATCCCCTACGCACCTGAAAGGTGCTTTAATGTACCCTCCAAACCCGGAGGTTTGTTTGATTTAACCCACCATTATATAAAAAACATTTGATCTGGACCTATTTGGCGACACCTAGTGGCCGCGTGGAGCTAGGACACTCTGGGGCCATTTTGGCCCGTACTCTTTTTAAGTTCTCGGCTCGGATGGTAACCCTTTGTGTTTGGTTTTCCGTGGGTTTGTTTCGTGTTCTGCCTTTACTAATTATCGCTACGCATTTGAATTTCTGTCACCCTTAATACCGCCCTGATTTAATTAATATGATTACGTTTCTGCCCATGGGGGCCGCCATCTTGGATCCCCCACCACGGCTCTCTGGCTCCATCTCCTGGTTGCTTGATGGAACGTATGATTTCAATATAATATTTGGGGCACGTTCCGGATATTTTTTTATGCTTTAATTCTTTTCGGCTGTTTGTTTTTTGTCCTCTACTGTAATAATTAAATGCAACGGCGTCATTGTATTATGTTTTTATTTTTATTTTTGATTCTGTCGCGAGCTGTCCTTCCAACGCCACCCGGTCTGGGGACAACCAGCGACCACTACTGGCGCCTCCAGAAGGTGCAGGCACCGTGGTCCCTCTCACTCCACCTGCTGGTGACTGGGAGATACAACCATATATATATTTATATACATTGTTGCATTAGGCACATTTACATTTGAAAATCTGACCTCTCTATTGGCCCAATTCAAATCTTATTCCCCTGACCTCCAATTGGTTCTTCATCTGACCCCCCGATTGGCTTTCCACCCCAAACTTCAAATTTGTTGTGTTGTATGGCCCCCCCATTGGACACCTCTGCCCCAGATGTTAAATGTCCCTTCCCTCTACTGTAACTGTCTATAAAAGTATTTGTTTCTGTGCTGTCTTATTCGTGCTTAGTTACCTCGGCTTGATAGGATTCTCGATCATACGGTCTGTCTCTATTGCTATTTAAAATGTACCTGATGAAGTCATCAATTGACGAAACGTTGTACTAGCCTACAGCAGCCAAATTTCCTGAAATAAAAACGGATATTGGCTGGATCACACTTGTCTTATTTAAAAACCTACAGTTTAGCATAGTTTCGTTCCGCTATCGTTCAAGCTCCTACACTGCTAGAGGAGAACAATGCATCCCGACTACCACCCAGCCGATGGTGAGTGGACCCTGGTCCAAAGGGGCCGTAGAAGACGGTCTCCTCGTGGACCCACCCAGCCTCCTCCGTTAATGAGCCTTTCCACGTGGGCGCCACCTGTCCCGGAGGATCGTTTCCGCCGACGTGATGACGGGCATGAACGCCTCTGGGTCCCGCGCCACTCGTCTCCAGGGCGAAGTGAGCAATACGCCAGGCCCGTAAGGTACTGGTCTCCCCACGGGCCTGCTCGCCACCACTACCACGGATCCTGGTCTGAGACCTACAGACCGGTCTACGCGCCTCCCCACCGACCAGCCTACTCGCCTCCCCGCAGACCGGCCCACTCGCCTCCTCGCCGACCGGCCTACTCGCCTCCTCGCCGGTATGCCTACTCACCTCCTCACCGGGCGATGCAGAGGCCTCCCCAGCGCCACGCGCCTGAAGCGCGTCGGGCTCCTCGCCGCCCTGCCTGGGCCCCGGGCCCCCCCGCCGGACCCCGGAGAGCACAGCCACAGGTGAGGCCTCCACCCCCACGTCCTGACCAGCGACCCCGAGACCGGCCCCGACCTCCACGACGTCCGGAACTTCCGGTGGCTAACGCGGCGCGCACTGGGTCTGCGCGTCCGCCTCCACCCAGTCAAGCGCCGCGCGCGCGCGCCCCTGCCGCTCAACTCTCCGACGATCCGGACTTCAGGCGCAAGAACAGGCTGATCCTGGCGGCCTTGAAGGCCTCTCACCACCTCGCCAACTGCGTGGGTCCTGAGCCCCTGCCCGTTGTCGCCAGGCTCGCGGAGAATTTGAGGGTCTCCATACGCCCTGCGGTCCCCAACGCTGCTACCGCGCAACTCATAGAAGGCAACGCACGCAACTGGGAGCACACCACGATGCTGGTGCTCCGCGACCACTACAAGGCTGCCTTAGAGGAGAAGGTTAGTGCGCTCCTCCTGTTGTCAGACCCCATCTGGCGCCCCAACTTCGTTGTGGCGTTGGCCTGGGCTCAACGTCATTTCGGAGAACGCCTGCGCCCGGAGACGGTGGAGGCGCTGCGCGCTCGCCTCCGAGACACATTGGACACCCCGGTTCGACTGGTCCAGCTGTTCCCGGACATCGCGCCTGGCGCTGCGCTGCCGCGCTTCAACCCACCTGAGGCATCGCCGCCGCCTGCCCCCGGCTTCCGGACCCCTGGGCCCGGTCCGATTGACCTCAACATGGGGGCGTGGCCTGCTGACCGGCCTTCCAGGCTGCCGTCACCCACCTTCTCGTTGGCCTTCTCCTCTTCTCCCCCGCCTGCCCCCGGCTTCCGGACCCCTGGGCCCGGTCCGGTTGACCTCAACATGGGGGCGTGGCCTGCTGACCGGCGTTCCAGGCTGCCGTCACCCACCCTCTCGTTGGCCTTCTCCTCTTCCCCGTCTTCTCCGCCTCTGTGCCCCCCCATCCCCCCAGCCTCCCCCCCTCCCTCCTCTTCGTCTTCTGTGCCCCCCACCCCCTCTCCTCCACGACTTGCAGTCCCGGGACCCCCTCGGAGCGACACACCGCTGGCCCGCAGGACCAGGCTCGCGTCCTGCCGCCTCCGCAGACGCACCGCAGCCACGCGCGCTCCGGGACCCTCCTCGCCATCCTCCGCACCTGCGCCTCTGCACGGGGTCCTGACGCCCGCTGCTGTTCCGGTCAGGGTCATCTCTCCGACTCCCTCTTCCTCTCTTCCTCTACCGCCCTCCGGCTCGACACCCACGCATGGGTTAGCCCGGGCCAACGCTGAGAGGAACGACGCGGCTGCTGACGCGCGGGGCCCCGCCCTCCCGATCTCCACCCCGACTGTGACTCTCGCCAGACCCACCCGTCACCCCAGCACGGGTAAGAAATGCCAGGAATGGCGCTTGCAGTCGAGGGAACCGCTTCTGGTTATAGGGGATTCTAATGTCACGCGCTTCGCCGAATATGGCTTACCTGGTCTTCAGATCGACGGCTACCCTGGCGCGTCCTTTCGTCATGCCTCCGCGGTTCTGGCGAAGACCGCCGTCGACCCCAAGGTCCGCAAACTGGTTCTGGCGTTCGGAATCAACGAGAGGGGTAACAAAACAGAACGGGTTTGTGTGGGTAATCTTCAAACCGCAGTCAAATGGGCGCGCATCGCGTTCCCTTGCGCAGCGATCCTCATCCCGGAGATTAATTACTCTCGCGCGCTCCCGTTCAGGGAACAGGAGCTTCTCTCAAAATTAAATACCTTTATCTCCACCCGCTATGAATCCATCCCCGCTCTGCCCAAGAAGTCCTTTGTGACTGAGAGGGACAATGTCCACTGGTCTCGAGACACGGCAGCGCTCCTCTTTGGCCAATGGGTTAAGTTTTTAAACTGAGCGCTCCCGCGTCCCTAGACACGCCTCGAGGGAGCCGCTCCGTTATAAATCTCTCTCCGTCTTTCCGATTGACCGCGGCGCAGTTTTCCCTTCTTGACAAAGGACTCACGTTCATCCCTTCGACCGACATAAACCCCTGTGAGCTTTACCAACAGGTCCGCTCGGATTTGCAACAATATCACCGTAGGGTTAAACTCGCTGTTTACTTTAGAGATCACCCCCCGTCTGAGAAAACACCCTTTACTTACAAGTCGTCGTGGGTTCCGCCAGATGAGGATGTCCCGGTTGAGGTGACGCGTCTGATCAGTGATGACCTCCTGTACTACGCTGACTCCTTTAGGATCAACCCGGCCCCCGCTAACCTCCTCCCCGAGGAGTCGGAGGCTCTCCGACAACTGATTGGAAACAAAAGCATAGTCATCAAGCCCGCCGATAAAGGCAGCGCTGTTGTCATCATGGATAGGTCTCAGTATATATGGGAGGGCCATAGGCAACTGCACGATGCACGCTATTACTCAAAACTTGAGGCTCCCATATATACTGAGACCGTTCCGATGATCTTTGAATTGATTCACTCCCTTTGGAGAAAAAAATACATTACGCACAAACAACGCGATTACCTTCTAGGGGATGCCCAGCCCAGGCCCAGACTCTTCTACATGTTGCCCAAAATACATAAGGAGCCTGTGGCCTGGAGTGAGCCCTTTAAAATCCCCCCGGGACGACCCATCGTCTCTGACTGCAGCAGCGAGACATACCACACGGCAGAGTTTCTCGATCATTACCTTTATCCTTTGTCTATCTCCCACGCGAGCTACGTGAAGGATACCTATGATTTCGTTTCCAAGGTGCGTGCGCTCCGGATCCCCACGCACGCCTTCCTCTTTACGATGGACGTTGACAGCCTATACACCAATATTGATATTGCTGGGGGCATGCGCGCCGTGCGCAATGCTTTTAATCTTAACCCTGACGTCACGCGCCCTGATGACGAACTCCTCCGCCTGCTTGAGATTAACCTTACTAGGAATGATTTCCTCTTTGACGACCAATTCTTCCTTCAGGTTAAGGGTACGGCTATGGGGAAGAAATTCGCCCCCTCCTACGCTAATCTCTTCATGGCCCAATGGGAAACCTCTGCGCTCGCCGCCTGCCCTCTGCAACCTCTCTCCTACATGCGCTATCTAGACGACATCTGGGGCGTTTGGCAACACTCAGAATCGGAATTCCAACTTTTCTTAGAAATCCTCAACACACACGATCCATCTATCACACTTAAATCATGTCAACACCTCTCCTCGGTCGATTTCCTGGACACCACCACGTTTAAAGGTCCTGACTTTGCGATGTCCCTCACTCTAGACGTCAAGGTCTACTTCAAACCCACTGACACGCATGCGCTCTTGCATGCGAACAGCTTCCATCCCAAACACACATTCGCTGGACTCCTTAAGTCGCAACTCTTACGGTTTCAACGCATCTGCTCCAGAACTTCTGACTTCTGGGCGGCTGTCAAAATTCTATTTCAAGCCCTTTCCCTTAGGGGTTACTCGCGCTCGGCCCGCCGTCTCTCCCTTAAGGAGTTTAAATTAGTGCGTCCACCCGTTGAGGGACAGCGTATCCCCTTGGTAACGACCTACTCCACCTCTTCCTCTCGCCTGACCCGATGTGTCAGAAATAATTTCCAGTGTCTTCTGGACTCCACCACCTACCTTCCTGGTTATAATATTATTGCGGCCTACCGTAGGAACAAAAATATAAGGGATCTTCTAATTAGGGCCAAACTACGGCCCCTGGTTGAGCCTAAAGTGGACAGACGCTCCTATTTTTATAATTTCGTTCCGTGGGCCCACAACAAAAATAATGGAGATGTCTTTCCCACTGACCGGCACTCAGACATCAACACCAAAAATTGTGTGTACCTCATCCGTTGCCTCGCATGCAATCTCCAATATGTGGGGGAAACGGGAAACACCATACGTGTCCGTTTCCACCAACACAAACACAACATCAAACGCAAAAAGGACGCTCACCTTCCTTTGGTTGCGCATTTTGTGGAGCACGGATGGCTGGCCCTTTCCGCGTCGGTGCTCGAAGCCAACCCTTTCTGGTCTGCTGCTCAACGGCGCAGAGCTGAGAGACTTTGGAGAGACTTTTTTTTTACAGACTCGGACCAAAAACCCAAATAAGAACACAAATGCAAACTTGGGTCTTAAAGCCAACCAGACTGCGATCAAACATTTCCCTCAACCTAAACGTTCTCTACAGTTCCCCCAAACCATCGAAAATGCCCCACCGGACCGTTCTGGACCCCTGTCCCGCTCGGATTTTGACCTACCGGCCTCCCCCCCACTGGACCATTACACCCACCATCCCCATAAGGGCGACAAGAGGACAAATTGGGCCCTAAACCCAACCAGGAAAATCCTGATCATAGGGGATTCCAATATAGCACGACTTCCCACTATCTTGGACGAATGGGTCCAGGTTGACTGCTTCCCTGGGGCTAATCTCTCACAGGCCCTACATCTTATCAAAAACAAAACCCCAACATCAGAGAATGTGGAAAAGGTGGTCCTGTCATTTGGCATCAACGACAAACACCGGGGCAACACCTCTCTCTTGGACAGCTCCCTTAAGAAATTATTGCTAGCAACCAAGGCAACCTTCCCATATGCCCTAATTCACCTACCGGTCATCAACGCGTCCGATGGACTTAGCAACACACATAGGGCGAACATAAACGTTCTCAATCGACTTATCAAGGCTACCCCCAACCACATCCCCAGACTTAGCCACAGCCAATTCCACACGGAAGAAGACAATATCCATTGGACTGGACACACGGGAAGGGACATGTGGAACCACTGGAGGTCTTTTTTAGGCCAGGGAACCCAACACCTATTAGACCACCAATAACACAGGACAAATCAGTGATAAATTTATCCCAAACTTTTATGCCCCAACCCCGACACCACAAATTGCTGCAAAAGGGCCTTTCCTTCATCCCAACTCCACCAGTCAACAACCAGAGACAATCTCTCATGGCTCATCTTTCTAGCTACCACCGCAGACTAAAACTCCAATCCTATTGTGAAGGAAGACCGATCAAAGAACCAACCCCTTTTCATTCCAAATCAACCTGGGAACCAAATTCGGCTGACCTTCCGGAGGCCCTCTTAACCCTTTTTCGAAAAGACCACAGTACATTACGCAATATACAACCAATACCCGAAAAAAACAACCTATCGGACACAGAAAAACAAGCTCTAACGGAATTACAACGCAATACCTCGATTGTCATCAAACCGGCGGATAAAGGCAGTTCGGTGGTGATAATGGATAGACACCAATATATATTTTTTTTAATTTTATTTGTAGAGCACCTTTCAAAACAAAGTTACAAGGTGCTTAACAATAAAACAATTGATGCATATTAAAATACATAACAATAAAACAACATTAAAATACAGGAATACAAAATAAAAAAGAGTCACAACAATAGTAAAAGAGAATCAGTTTAAGAAGGCCAAACGATAAAAGTGAGTTTTAAGAAGTGATTTAAAAGAGGACACTGAGTTTGCCTGCCTGAGATCCCCAGGCAGGGCATTCCAGAGCCGAGGGGCCCGGGCAGCGAAAGCCCGGTCCCCTCTGGTGAGCAAGCGGGTTTTGGGAACATGTAAGAGGGCCCTACCAGAGGACCTCAGGCTCCGGTCCGGCTCATAGGGGGTCATCATGTCTACAATATAGGCAGGAGCCAGACCGTGTAAGGCTTTAAAGACAAGCAGTAAAATCTTAAAATCAATTCTAAAACTCACAGGCAACCAGTGAAGAACAGCAAGGACTGGTGTGATGTGGTCACTTCTTTTGGTACCTGTTAAAAACCTGGCAGCTGCATTTTGGATAGACTGTAGTCTCTGAATGTTGCGTTTACTAATACCAGAATACAGAGCATTACAATAATCTAGCCTGGAAAAAATGAAGGCGTGGATGACCTTTTCTAAATCAGTATGGGAAAGGAAGGGTTTGATTTTGGTCAACTGTCTTAGCTGTGCGAAACAGGACTGCAGCACCTTGGTAACCTGAGTATCAAACGAGAGTTCGGAATCAAAGATGACACCCAGGTTACGGGCCTCTTTGTGAACGCTGTTGGACAGAGCACCCAGACTAGAAGAGAGAAACACAGTGCTCGTGCTGGAGCCAGCAGGGGAGACAATGAGCACTTCTGACTTTGTGTCATTCAACTGCAAAAAGTTGCTAGACATCCATTCCTTGATGTCAGCAAGACAAGACGTTATGCGAGACATATCAGAACAGCCAGGTTTTAAAGGTACATACAGCTGGGTATCATCAGCATAACAATGAAAATTGACATCATACTTCTCAATAGTTTTCCCAAGGGGTAGGATGTAGATTGTAAATAGGAGGGGTCCTAAAATGGACCCCTGCGGGACCCCGCAAACAAGAGGAGCCCTAGAGGAGGAGGAGTCCCCAAGCATGACGGAGAAGGACCTATTAGAAAGGTATGAAGTAAGCCAGTCGAGCGCCACATCACTGATTCCAACCAAATTTTTCAGACGGCTAATCAAGATATCATGATCCACCGTATCGAAAGCTGAGCTGAGGTCAAGGAGAATTAAAATAATATATAATAATATATAGCAGAGGCTTTAAAACAGTTACATAATACAAACTATTATGTTCCTCTTAGTACCCCTATATACATGGAAACGACGACTCAAATACGGGAAATCCTGGATTCAATGACCCAAAACAAGATTATCATAAAAAAACAAAAGAAATATCTACTCGGGGATGACACGTCGCGAAAAAGGATCTTTTATCTCCTCCCCAAGATCCACAAAGCCCATGACACCTGGCCAGTCCCCCTTCTAATGCCACCAGGAAGGCCAATTGTATCGGACTGCGGCAGTGAGAGCTACCAAATAGCTGAATTCTTGGACTACTATCTTAAACCTCTTTCTACCCTCCACAACAGCTACCTTAAAGACACCTACGACTTTATTGGAAAAGTTAAATCCATGACGATACAAGAGCCGTCACTCATTTTCTCTATGGATGTGGAAAGTCTGTACACAAACATTGACACCCAAATGGGACTAAGGGCTGTAAAAATGTTAATGGACAGATATCCGGACCCATCCCGTCCTGACCAATTCATCCTCCAACTGCTAACAGCTTGACAAGGAATGACTTTGAGTTCAATAAACAATATTACCTACAAATCAAGGGCACAGCAATGGGCAAACGTTTTGCCCCGGCTTATGCCAATATATATATGGCCACTTGGGAAGAGACTATCCTTCCCCATCGACTGTCCTATGGAAGGGTACTGTAACATATTTCAGCCATAATATTCTCCCATAGCCACAGTACTGAGTACATATAACATAAGCTGTAACACTTGCGCATAGCCACAAGGGGGCAGCAGTTGATCATGCATAGATGAAGGGGGCGGGCTTTTAAAGCCACAGAACACGCCCACCTCTACCTGCCTATTTAACTCGGACTCCGCCATCTTAGAATCAGAATCTCTTAGGCGGCGTATCCTAGATATCAAGCTTAGAGACGGTCCGTGCGTGTTATATACCATCCCTCTCCTTTTGTTTCATAGACGATAGACAATAGACCAAAACCTTAACCAAATAAAGTGAGTTAAAACCGATCCTGTCTCGGCGGCCTTTCCTGGACTAAAATATCATAACAGTACACGCCACACTACTTATGTAGTACTGCAAATATCAGGCAGGCAATTATGTATGCCAGGCCCCTTCAAAGGGATATTGATGTTGAGGTAACAATATTTTGTTTATGAAGACTGTAATGTAATTGCTTTGCATGATTGTCTATATCAGGGGTACTCAAATAGAAATGATGAGGGGCCACAATTTTTTTTTCAATGACTCAAGGGGCCATTTATTGGGGCTGTGTATGATAACATATCATAACAATATAACATAACGTATGTATAACATTTATAACATAACATTTCCTTTTTATTCAAAACAAAATTTGCATTTGGGCATAAATTAAAATGAATAACTAAATAAAACCAAGCATAACCCTGTTCAAGATCCAAAACAAAAATTATTCAGGCAGCCCATTTCTTGTGCTTTGTTTAACATGCATCGCTGTGTCAAGAACTATTTCACCTTTCTCAGCTTAATGTGAGAAATGGCCTCTTGTGTCTTTGGCCAATGTTTGGAACCTTGGCTGAAATGGTGTGATGGCCAGGCAGACACACTGATGCACATGCTCGTTTGTGAGTCGACTGCGGTACTGATTTTTAACAATGTTCATGGTTGAGAACGCAGATTCGCAGCGGTAGGTTGACCCGAACATTGTCAGGATGTGAATTGCCATCTTCTGCAGCAGAGGGAAGTTGGCTGTAGTTACCATTTTTGACCAGAAGGTGATGACGTCACACTGAGTCTCTCTCAGTGCCACGTTCTCCTGCAGGTCAATGAGCTGACTTTGCAATTCAGCAGCTGGCATCCATGGAAAGATCTGGTTTGCCTCTGAGGAGAACTTGCTCACATTTCTTACCAGAAATGGGTTTCCGATGCATAGAAGGATTTGTGTCCCAAGATTGAAGTCATCAAATCTTGCTTTGAAATTCTCAATCATCTTCTCCAGGAATGGAATATGTTGCAGTTGAGCTTCTTTTTCTTTGGTCTGCTCCAAAAGTTTGGGGAAATGGAGCAATTCCTCCTGTACATAACAATAAAAAATAGTCATTATTATTGGCATTTCAAATGATTGTTATTAGGACCATGATTATGATTATTATTATTATTATTATTATTATTATTATTATTATTATTATTATTAGTAGTAGTAGTAGTAGTAGTAGTAGTAGTAGTAGTGGTAGTAGTAATAGTAATTAGTAGTAGTGTTATTGTTATTATTTTAAAAGGGCATGACATTTTATAAAATAAAAATGAAATGAAGATGTGTGTGGCAGACAATGTTTAACAGCCTACCTGTAAGTCACCCTTGTAGACCTCTAGTTTCCTCTGGAATGCCCGCACTGCTGATATCAGCTCACACACAGTGTTGTCCTTCCCTTGGAGCTTCAGATTCAGGTCATTCATGTGAGATGTCATGTCAGTCAAAAATGCCACAGCTTCCATCTTTTCTGGATTGCGCAGGAAATCCATGAACAGTTTTGCTTTTGCACTTTTTTGTTGTGACAGAAATAGTTGTAGTTCATTCCTAATGGCCCAAAACCACTCCAGGACCTTGCCCTTGCTCAGCCATCTGACGTTGTTGTGCAAAAGCAAGTCATCAAATTCAGCATTGACCTCAGATAGGAATGACCGCAGCAAGCGATGCTGTAGTGCAGATGATGCTCTCAAGAAATTCACCAGCTTCTTCATTGTGTTCATGACTTCAGCGTAGATTTCTCCAAGACTTGCACAAAGGATGGACTGGTGAATTATACAGTGGTATGATATGAGTTGAGGGTGAAGAAGCTTCAGGCGCTGAACTAGTCCCTTCTCTCTGCCTATCATAGATGGCGCTCCATCAGTAGCCACTGACACAATTTTCTTCACATCAATTCCTTTTTCATTCAGCACTCCCATTATTGCATTGTAAATGTCTTCACCCCTCGTCTGCCCAGAAAGGTTTGCCATGCCCAGCACATCTTCAATAAACTCCCTTTTTGACTCATCAAAGTATCTCACAAACACCATCAACTTAGCATTATCAGTAGTGTCAGTGGATTCATCCACAGCTAGGGAAATGCACTCTGCATTTTTTATTCCATCACACAGCTGCTTTGCAACATCATCAGCCAACATTTCGGAACGTCGGCATGCTGTGGAGTCAGACAGTGGGATTTGTTGAATTTTGGCTTTCATTTCCTCTTTTTCTTTGCCTTCAAGCAACGTGTCCATCACACCAATCATGCATTCTTTCATTACCTCTGAATCCGTGAATGGCTTCATGTGCTTCGCCAAAACCCACGCTACTCTGAGGGAGCATTGTGTTGCCTTTTGCTGTTTTGTCAAAGAAGTGTGGAGGATTCGGTTGGATGTTTGATATGATGCTTTAAGAGCATTTAATTTCGTTGTTCTGATCTCGGAGTTTTGCGGATATGTCTCTTCAAAATGCTTGTGTTTTTTTTCATAGTGTCGTTTCACATTGCACATTTTTATTGCCGCGACAGTTTCTTGGCATATTAAGCACAGAGGGCGAGTGCTGGACGGTGGTAGAAAGAACGCAAACCTTTCTGTCCATTCTGGCTGGAACTGGCGGTTTTCGCTGTCCAGTTTTCTTTTTGGGGCAAATTTCGAGCATGCCATTATTGCTCCGGTCGGTAAACGTGTTGCTGCTGCTGAGCGAGTGACTACTATCTCGAGTTTATCTGTTTATCGTTACCATGGAGGCAATCCCCAGCCTCGTCTTGAGATCGCGGTGCGCGATTTCAAAATAAGAGCGGACAGCGCGATTGAAAAAAAAAAAATAATAATCATAATAAAAAATACAAAACTTTTCAAAACAGCTCGTGGGCCAGAAAAAAATGCCCAATGGGCCTAAAAAGGCCCGCGGGCCGCCATTTGAGTGTGGCTGGTCTATATCATATCTATATCTATATCATTAGATTAGATGGATAGAATGATATCTATATCATTCTATCCATCATGTGCTGTATGTAAAATTGAGCATTCTGCATTAGTGCTGGAAGGCCATGTAGTTAATGTAGCCATTTACTCTCCCTTCCTTTTCCTTTGCCATACTATCTCCTCTAATCAAGTGGTTAATCTTGCACCTAATCTCTGTATTTGTTGTAAATTCCTGCTGTTAATGTAGAGTAGTATGTAGTTCCCTTTTACACTAAGGTCTCTGCTGCAACAGAGTTTGAATTCTCTAGAAGTTGGTTTGTAAATGAAATTGTAGCCCACCATATCAGCTGTTAGTATGCCAAAGCCAGCCCACATCAGCTGATCCACACCAGCTGACAGAACTCTATTTCTTTTCTTTCTTTTCAATTTTTTCTTAACATATTACACCAATTCTTAAATCATTACATTGGCTCCCTGTATGTCAGAGAATTGATTTTAAAATCATGTTGCTAACCTATAAATCCCTAAATATTTAACTGATATGCTTCCACTACATAAGCCTTCTAGGCCACTAAGATCCTCTGAGACCAATCTGTTAATTATCCCCAGAGTCAACACGAAACATGGGGAAGCAGGTTTTAGTTACTATGCAACAAATAGCTGGAATAAACTCCCTGAGGATTTAAGACTTGCCCCAACTCTTACAGCTTTTAAAACAAGACCGAAGACTTTTATGTTTGCTTTAGCTTTCTGCTAAATCTTAAATCTACAATGCTTCTATTTTTTTTTATTTTATTAGTAACTTTGCCTTTATTTTCTCACTTTCTAAAATGCATTTTTTAAACTCTGCCTTTCTAAAATGTTTTTTTAAACTTTGCCTTTATTTTCTATCTATTTTACTTTTTACTTATCTATTATTTTATTTTATTGTATGACAATCTTTATGTGAAGCACTTTGAGTCTGCCTTGTGTATGAAAAGTGCTATATAAATAAAGTTGCCTTGCCTCACTTCATTTTGTCTTTCCAGACCATCTCCCAGACAGAGGAGCCCGGAGCATACACACAGTGTGAGGTGCAGTGTGTGTTCTGTGGTCAAGCGATTGACATGGCCAGAATCCAGAAGACCACATTGATGACTGAAATGTAGGTAGTCATCCAAACAATTGGACAATTTTACTACACAACAGACCTGACAAAATGCCTTATGGACTTCCTTTTTCCAGCCATGTGCAATACAGTGAACAGAGACATCACCATTGTACAACCTGTGAATTGCCAGTGCCTTTTCCCTCTGCTGGCCAGCAAGGACATGGGGGCCATAATCTTGCAGTTAGAAGATTGTCCAGATTTGGACATTGTGGAGATTGTCAGCCTTGTAAGTGTAACAATTCAATTTGTGCTGCCTCTTTTCATCTGCCCATGTGTCATCTAATTGTTGACCAGTGTTGTATTCAATTACAAATGCTTTCTAACAGCTTGAAAGCCAGACTGTCCTGACCCCCGAAAATGTAGACCAGGTGAACAACTTGGCCCTCAGCTGGGACCTGCCCACTCTTACAGAGAACAACAGGAGGTTGTTGTCACAACAAATCCTCCATCATGGGGTATGCCCAATCAAATTAAATAAAAAATAAGAAAGCTATTTACATGTACAGTAAATGTGTTCTTGGATACAGTATGCTGCTAAATATTGTTTCTGGTGCCATCTCCTTTCTAAAGGTAATTGTCAGACGTGAGAGGCAAATGGTGCAGTTGCGACAAGGGCTGAAGGACACTCGCGTCCTGAAAAAAATAAAATAAAAATAAAATAAAAGAACGGCCTGAACTGGCATCTGCCTTGTTCCCCAGATCTGCAGAGGCAGAGCTGGAGCCAGAGGTAACCTGTCGGGCCTACAGACCACGTACAGGGCTTGCATGGTCGTGTTTTTATAATTCATGTTCTCTTTCAGATGATAATAGAACGAATTGTGTGGCCAGAACCAGACAGTGATGAAGTGGAAGAAATTGATGATTACTGCAGTGTGGTTGCTCACTTGCGGCAGTACATCAGCTTAGGTGAGAAATGTATAGCTGCAGCGCTCTCACTCACTCTAAATTATTCACTCACTCTCAATTATTCACTCACTCTCACTTATTCACACACACACACACACACACACACACACACACACACACACACACACACACACACACACACACACACACACACACACACACACACACACCATGTGTTTTTTGTTTTTTGTTGTCTGTTCCTTCTTCCTCCGAACTGCAGCAGCTTACTGAGTTTTGGACGGGTTGGGCGGTGCTGCCGGACGAGCTGTACGTCAGTGTTGACTGGGATGCCACCTACCCGACAGCTTCTACCTGTTTCACCACATTGAAAACAGGATGTGGGTCCTACAGGGATTGTTGTGTTAAGTTGGGGGTAGCTGTGAGCACCACTAGGTTTGGCTTAAGAAGGACACTGGACACCAAACACAGCACAACACATCCTCGCCCACTGGTGCACACAGTTGAATTTCCATTAACACATAACCTCACACAGGACACTTCCACTACACCACCCTCCACCACCACCACACACAGACACGACATATCCACTCCCCCTTCCCCGCAACCTCCCACAGCAGATAGAATTAGACACATACACACAGCCCCCTCCAACATCCTCAATCTATCCAAATCCCTCACCCTCACAACAGCACAGACCACACTTTTAGAAAAAGGCCTCACATTAATTCCCCGCCCCACCACAATAGACCGGGAGGAGCTTCGGAGGGACCTGTCCAAGTATCACAGACGACTCATATTACTCGACCACTTCCATTACACGCCATATACCAACTTCACCCCATTTACACAACCCTCTCACTGGCAACCACCATCTGCACACCGTCACCCACACATCACCCAACTTATCAAGTCAGACCTGGACTCATTCTATCACCTACAACCCACCCAAGACACCCCGGACAACATCACCGCACAACAGAGACAAGCAATTCATCAACTCAAATCACACCCACACATAATCATCAAACCGGCCGACAAAGGATCCAAGATTGTTATACTCGACACCCACCAATACCTATTTGAAGCCAACCGACAACTCACCAACACATCACACTACCAACCCATTCCCTCCAACATCCAACCCACAACACAAATTAAACTCAGACACATAATCAATTCACTCTACACCCAGAAATTCATCACTGCAAAACAACGCAACTTTCTCTTTGGACCGGACAACCCCAGACCACGCAAATTCTACCTTCTACCGAAAATACACAAGGATCCAGATACTTGGACAGTTCCCTTCGAGGTCCCTCCCGGCAGACCAATAGTCTCTGACTGCAACAGCACCACATCGCACACTACCTTGAACACCACCTCAACCCACTCTCCACCATCCACCCCAGTTACCAGCTTATACACAAATATAGACCTCACTTTAGGCATAGATTCAATAAAGACAACCTTCAACAATAACCCAGACCCACTCAGACCCGATACCCATCTCCTACAACTCTTACACATCTGCCTCACAACCAACAACTTCACCTTCGATGGGAAAGAATATTTACAAATCCAGGGAACCGCCATGGGCCAAAGATTTGCACCTTCATACGCCAATATCTACATGAGCGAGTGGGAGCGGGGAGCACTTCACAAATGCACACACAAACCACTCTTTTTTTACAGATTTCTTGACGACAATATAGGGGCATGGACACACGACATCACACTCTTCCCCCAATTTATCCACACACTCAACACCCACCACGACACAATTAAAGTAAAATACACAATAGACACAACACAAGTACATTTTCTGGACACCAGAGTCACATTAGAACCCCACCCAGACCTCACACACAAAACACTCACCACCAGGGTCTACTTCAAACCCACGGACACACACTCACTCCTTCACAAACACAGTTACCACCCAAAACATACATTTAGAGGCATCATTAAATCACAAATCACCCGTTACCACAGAATCTGCATCTGCACCCACCACACGGACCTCCACCACGCCATCAGCACACTCTTCACAGCACGTGGTTACAGCAAAAGGTTCCTCAGGACAATTAAAACGGACACATTAGCACAACTCGCTCCCACTCGCTCCCCAAACTTCAAACACTACCCCCAACTCTACACCAGCTACCTCACCACTATCCTCCACCCTACATACCATACAACAACACACACACACCACCAACCTACCTCTTGGCTGCCATCCTAACCCCAACCCCCTCCCCTTTCCCACATCCCACCCTTACCCCAACCCCTACCCTAACTCTAACCCCCTCCCCTTTTCCACACCCAACCCTAACCCCAACCTCTACCCCTTCCCCACACCTAACCTCCCCCCTTCCCCAACCTCTCCCCTTCCCCTAACCCCAACCATAACCCCTCCCCCACACCTAACCCCTCCCCTAACCCCACCCTTTACCCCTTCCCCACACCTAACCCCTCCCCCCCTCCCAACCATAACCTCTACCCCCCCCCCCCCCCCCCCACACACACACCCAACCCCCACCCTAACTCACAAGTTCACCCCACTACAATCCTATCCTTCGTCACCACCTTCTCCCATAGAACCCTCTCCATACACCACAGCATCAAATCCCACTTCACCACCACACAACAACACACACCACTACAAAATCATATCAGCCTATCGGAAAAATCTAAAGTATCTCCTGGTCACCTCCACCTTTTCACGCAAACCCACACAACCACCACAGGTTCCAGATTTGCTCCCCTGTCCCACTCCAATGGACACACACACACACACACACACTAGTAGGGCTAGTAAAGAGACCTTTGTTATTTGAAAACCGTGAAGAAGTTTATGGTGAATTTGGAAGGTGGTACCTCATCCCGACTGACAAAGATACCTTCGTTATATGTGGAAGCCGTAGAATTGATTTACGGTGGATTTATTGATTTGTGTTTAAGTGGATTTACCCCATTATGTACATACGACAGAGTAGGTCTTCATGCATTTATCCACATGTATTGGAGACCTCCGTTATATTTGAACCATGAAGAAATTTATGGAGGATGTAAAGGTAGTCAATCGTCCGGGCTAGTAAAGAGACCTTTGTTATTTGAAAAACGTGAAGAAATTTATGATGAAATTGGAAGGTGGTCCCTCATCCAGACTGACAAAGAAACCTTCGTTATATGTGGAAGCCGTAGAATTGATTTATGGTGGATTTATTAATTTTTCGATGTATCTATGTTTTTGAACTGGACATTTTTTAAATGATCTATGTTATTAAAGTTGTGATAAGAAGTTGGCTGGAACCCAGAGGGCCTGAGAGGATTGCTTGGGGGTTGTTCAGTAAGATGATGTGATCAGTGTGATGTTTGTTCACAAACAGACGAACCGACCAGAGGTTGAGAATATTGTATTGATTAGATGTTGATGTTGTAGATGTTTTTTTGTAGTGGTATAGACAAATAAGGGACTTGAATAGCTAGGAAACTGTTTTGGAAATAGTAATGAACAGGTTAGATACTCATGTAACTATAAGAACGTAAAGATGAAACCAGGTTTTACTTTATTAGAATAAGTCATATGCACGTTTGATGTGGTATGCAGAAGGTAGAAGTGTAGCAAAGGATAGACAATATTAAATACAAACAATATGTAGCATAAATAAAGATCAGGCCATCCGATTTAAATAGTTGGGTTAAAAAAAAAGAGACAATTGAATAGAATAATAGAGCATTAATTGTGATTATGAATAACGGTCAAAGCAAAATATTCGTCTACTATTGAAGATGCAAATCTTAATATTGTGATTTTTTTTCATGGTCAAACAATAAGGTGAAATAAAGCTGCAAACAGCATTTTACGGTGCCAAGCCTGAGCCGACAAATAATCCATCAAACCATTTTTTGCATTTTTAGACTGTTGCAATAGCGCCAACTTTAGGCTGATTTAGATACAATTTGGACAGTTTCATCTTGACCCATGTACCTTTGACTATCCCAGGTTTGATGGTGATTGGGTTAGGTTAACCCTGACTTTTGACGTTAAGTTAAATTTTGACAATTTTTGAGGATTTTGAGCCTCTGGCAGCCATGTTGTTTTGCCAATCACTTTCATTTCACTTAGCTGGAACTTTGGGCCCAACAGCCAGGAAGTTGGTCCCGCTCAAAGAAAACATTGTGTCTATGAGCTGTGGTGTTTTTTGTGATAGGCCACACCCATTTCGATGCCACGCCCTATTTTTAAATATGTTGACTTTATCTTGTTCAGAATTTGATTCCAAACAACTTTTGCATTGGAGTCAAGATCATAGGAGTCCAACTTGATGTTGATATGAGCATTTAACTATTTTTGTGTTTTAAACCACGCCTCTTTTAGAAGTCAATGACTCATGGGTGCTTTAAACTTTATTGTACAGACTCCTGCGGCAAATCTAGGAACCGCAAGTCATAGGTTCTTGAGGTATATTTGTTCAGCCTGAGGATATGCACGTGTGAACAAAGTTTCATGAGGGTAGGTCAAACCGGCTACGAGATATGCTTGTGCAAAGTTTGCATTTTTGGGCAGTTAGTATAGCGCCACCTTTGGGCCAATCAGTGTAATATTTGCTGTCTGTTAATCTTGGGTCAACCTCTACAGGTCTAGTAAGTTTCATAAAAAGCGTGCGAGCGGTTTAGGCTGTGTAATGCAAACGGGGCGGAATAATAATAATAATAAAACTAACAATTACAATAGGTTCCTCACTTTGTGCTTGGCACCTAATCAACGTCCATGCTAATAATCACCCCCCCTACTTTCAAAAGGAAAATCATATCCAACTCTCAACAATTACCCAATCGCCCCCCTACTGCCCAGAAGAACACTTTTCGTTCTCCCTGATTGTCTATGAAAATATTTGCTCTGTACACCTAAGATCCATCATGCACACTAACAGTGATACTTAGTTATTCAATCGGCATTTTTACCCATGTCCCTGTCTCTTCTAAGAGATAGGAAGAGACAGAGACACCGTTAAATATTATCTACAGATTATCGTCAGAGTAAACGTTTTCAAAATCAGCTACTAACCCATTGAGCTGGTGTTTATTTTTGGATTGTGTTATTTTTTGTAATGTACATATTAGTTTGCAGCTGTTTCTATTTTTTGTGGGAAAATTTAGTCCCCTTTTTTTTCTATTCGGCAAGTGGTTCAAATCCCCTATAAGGGTTAAAATCCCCCATGACGGTGTTGAATTTAGACGTGTAGGAATCTGGAATAACCAGAAAAGATTATTGAAAACCTGAAATCGGTCAGTTCCACTTATATGGTTCGAACTTGTAAATATGTGTTTAGTTATGATGAACATTATTTTTTGTGGTGTACGATTGTCCATGTGTTGAAGGAAACCCTATAAAGTGGAGATTGTTTTCAAGATTTTGTCTCCCACTAAGAAAAGTGGGACAAGGGTACTTCTTGGGGTTATCGATTTATGACCCCAGGTGCAGCCAAAAATGTTTAGAGTCAGAAAAAAGAGACACACAGAGAGACAAAGGGCCCAGCCCAGAGGTAGTAAATCAGAGGAGAAAAACTTTAGAAGATCACAGAAGGTGAGAAAAGCACCAAATGGTGTTTCAGGTGTAAACTCTTTTCTAGTAAAGGGACACCATGATCAATACGTCCCATGGTAATCGCAGAATTTTGGGGTTATTATCTAGACTCCATAACGTGAACAATTAGCATATAAAGTTGTCCATAGCACACACACCGCTCGTCCACAGAAGTCCAGGGGTCAACCAGCGCTGGGGACTCTTTTAAGAGTTCAGGGAAAATCCTCTCTCACCAATCTGAGCAGAAGGACCCGCCCTAAAAGGACTCGGGGACGGCAGAGTTAATGCATAGTTCAACATATCACAGATATCATTGATATCACAGTAAAAAAATAATAATAATAATAAAAGTGTAAAATAGATTAATTAAAAAATATATATAAAAATATTATTTAAAAAAAATAAAAATAAAAAGGTAATAGGAAAAATCACACTGGAAAGGATAATTGAATAAAAATGGGTATGACAATTATGAGACTGAAATACATATAATAAAACGTAAATCTTAAACTGTACAAGTAGAATTACATCAATTAAAATATAGAATCATGGACAACAGGTCGATTAGCTGCTATCTGTTAGGAAGTGATCCTACATGCTATGTTCTCAATATTTACTGGTTGATCCATGCCTTCAACTTCATTTCAAGGATCCCATGAGGGACTTCCGTTAAAGCAATTATATAGAATTAAGAACAATATGTTTGACGACTAACTGCTGTACATGAGTTTGTATTCCAACAAGAGAAAAGCAGAACCTCAAAGCCAGACGAGAACCCACCAAGGGGAGTGGAGCCGGGTGACCAGATCTACCTAAGGGTTTTCAAGAACAAACCCAGGAGAGAAAGACCATACAAAGTCATCAGAGCAACGCCAACAGCCATCCAGGTGGAAGGAAGCACCACATGGACCCGATAGACCCGGAGAATACAACGGAAGAGAATCAGCCGTGGCGACCCGTTCCGCCTGTTGCTGAGGGGTTGACACTGTAACCGTGGAGCCTTCCCTTCTGGAAGGTTAGACGCAGAGGTGTAGAAGAACAACCCCAAGAGGCATAGAGGCACGGGCACCACACACAGACGATGGCTGATCGATCGATCTCTCTCTCTCTCTCTCTCTCTCTCTCTCTCTCTCTCTCTCTCTCAACTGAGCCTACAATATACTACCGCGGCCCCAGTGCCTTCAAGGTATGAAAGCAGACGTCATGGTTCACACATCCTGGGTACAAGGAGGGATACTATCCCTGTGCAAGCAGATAAATGGGAAGTAGAAACAGGGGGACATAATGTAAATATATGGTTAAAATGGTTGAATTACATGGCACAAGCTCAGGGAAAGACCGACTGTATAATCTGCGCTGAAGGACGACCCACTCTAACCACAGCTCCCGCTAGGATTACCCCGTTTAACTCAAAAGAAGGGTTTGCATGCTTACTAGAACTGTTTGTAGACGGCCACATCACTGGGTGTATGACTAATGTAAAAGGCTTATTAGATATTATGTATCCTGAGACCCTAATTAGGGCTATACCCCCCAGCTTCGAAGTTAATCTTACTCCTGGCTACCATTGCATCCAAGGTAATGGCATAGGTAAGAAAGTGGGGTCCCTTCCTCCTGGAGTATGTAACACCACTAGAGTGATAGATCTGTTATCTAATATGACTCATGCTCGTAGTGACATATGGTGGTTCTGCGGAGGACAAATCATCAGAGGGTTCTCCCCATAAATTTCTCAAGGACATGCGCTGTAATTCAACTTGTAATGCCTATCTATATTTTACCAGATAGCAAACACGTGATGAATCTCAAGATATGGAAGAATAGAGACTTCCCAAATTTTATTCGCCAGAAACGAACACTGAAACCGGTCTCAGGAAGTTTAGATAAAATTATTTACATAGACTCCATAGGTGTGCCCCGAGGCGTCCCCGAAGAACATAAAGCTCGCAATCAAGTAATAGCAGGATTTGAATCTGTTTTTGTTTGGTGGGCCACCATTAATAAAAATGTTGATTGGATAAACTATATATATTATAACCAACAGCGGTTTGTCAACTTTACCACCGAGGCGATTAGGGGAATATCAGAACAATTAGATGCTACCTCTCGTATGGCCTATCAAAACCAGTTAGCATTGGACATGTGGACGGCTGAGCAAGGAGGGGTGTGCCAGATGATAGGAAAAGCATGTTGTACTTATATCCCCAATAACGCAGCTCCAGATGGGTCAGTGTCCAGAGCGCTGGCAGGCCTACAGGCCCTCAGATTAGAGTGGGCGGAGAACTCGGGCATCACTAACCCTATCACCGGGTGGATGGAGAACATACTTGGTAAATGGATGGGTCCAATTCACTCAGTCTTCATGATGGGAATAGTAGCAATAACCGTGTTAGTTGTGATTTGTTGTTGTTGCATTCCTTGCATACGAGGACTACTGAATCGGTTGATCACCACAGCAGTGAGTGCTCCCAAGACTGCCAGATGTCTTACAGGCTTATGTAGGAATCAAACCTACCCCGGAGACAATGAGTGAGCAGCAACCCGAAGGGCCCGATGTGATCAGGTTAAATTACATAGAATAGTCCCCGGTCCCCAGAAGTTCAGTGCATGTATCTAAGAGAAGCAATATACCTGGTTTATTTGAATGATGAAACATTGAACAAACTTATGAGAGTCATGTTTACTATTACAAAATTTTGTTTAGATTTAAATGTAAAATGTCCAAAACTCTACATACATAAAGCTCACTGAGCCATTCAAACCTATGCATACTTGAAGAAAATTTAAAATTGTGTTACTTTTTATGTTCAGTAGATTTTCCATACATGCTGAAAAAATTGTGTTACTTTTTATGTTCAGTAGATTTTCCATACATGCTGAAAAAATTGTGTTACTTTTATATTCAGTAGATTTTCCATACATACTGAAAAAATTGTGTTACTTTTTATGTTCAGTAGATTTTCCATACATGCTGAAAAAATTGTGTTACTTTTATGTTCAGTAGATTTTCCATACATGCTAAAAAAATTGTGCTACTTTTTATGTTCAGTAGATTTTCCATACATGCTGAAAAAATGGTGTTACTTTTTGTTATGTTCAGTAGATTTTCAATACTTACTGAAATTTTTTTATTTTTGTTATATTCGGTAAATTTTCAATGCATACTGAAAGGGTATAAATTTTGTGTTATGAAAAACAGAAGTGAATTTTAAAAAGGTTTAACTGTTTACCTATGCTGCTCAATTTTTTGTAGTGTTGATCTTCAACATATGTTGAAAGTATATGAATTTTATGTTTTATGCCTAGAAGTGTTTTGACAAAATTTCCATTGATGAATACTTATGTGTCTTTATGATTATGCCTTTATGACCGTATGACATATTGATTGTATTGTGTGGTGTTGATGTTGATGATTGTTCCATGGTAACTAACCCATGGGTATATGCATTTTTTTTTTCTAACGCTTGTTCATGAGAACTTTCTCAAGCTTATATGTTGGCTTTGTGGCTGGAGAGTGAAAAGACAATATATAAATCTATAAGGCCATAACAGGTCATGGTATATTACAGGATTGTAATTTAATGACAGTTGCTTTCAATAGTGGCATACCAGGCTTCAGCCACTTTTTTGGGTCAGTGGAGGGAGGATGACAGCACTTCTGGAAAACTGGGTTCTCGTGGACATGCACATTCTGAATGTGGTTCAGAAGTGATGTCCACTCCCCTACAATTTCCTCTCCACTGGAAGAAGTGGATGCTGACCAGTACAGGTGATTTGTTATGCTTTTTTGCCACAGTTTGACCTTTTGGCAGTCCTTCTCCTTGCTAATGGCCTCCACCTTCTTGTTGAGTCCTGAAAACAAATATCATTGGTTCTTTCTTTCTACAGTGTAATTTTTCATTTAACAGAATTAGTAGTTCTACATAATCTTTACAGGGGCAATTTGAAACTTCAGCTGTTTGTGTCTGTGCAGTGGCTGATGTTTCTGCTTTTGTTTGTTCAATAAGAGTTTGATGAGTTGAAGAATTTTGGATATTCATATGGTGATATTTTATGTTTTGGTAACTCATTTGAGCCACTAAAGAAGGGGAGAGGATCGCTTGAGAGTGTGCCTAAGTGATGAAGGAAGTCGGGAGAGGTCTTTTTTTCATGTCAATTTGATACCCATTCAGTCATTGACATTAAAACTATAGAAATTATGGTGACTGTCATATTGCCCTTGAATGCCAAAATAGCCTACCTTTACATAAATGCCACACATCGTAAAAGTGATTGATGTCTGGTCTCGCTTCTCGGATGAACTTCTGCACCTGGTTGTGACGATCCGTTACCAGGGAAGCAACTTTGACACCAGCTCTATCCAGAAACTCTAGACTTCGAATCAGTCCCTCCTTTTCCATGCGCACACTGCTTCCCACCTCATTGCTCTGTGTAAGATAAACAGTTCAGTCAGACAACTCTGGAATGAGAACAAATGATGTATTGAGCTTAAGCATGGCAAACTGAAACACAGCTTGATTAGCATATTCTTGAGCATGGTTGCAGCAGGACTGAGTGTAGGCATGGCAAGCAAAAACACAGCAACGACAGCAGCAGCAGCAGAGCAGCAGCAGAACAGCAGCAGCAGAGCAGAGCAGAACATTGCAGCAGCGGCAGCACAGCCAAGGATGACCAGGTAAGCTGGGGGTCTTAAATAACCCGCCCTGTTTGGATGAGAAGACCATGTGACTGATCAGCTGATTAGGATGTGCACAGCTTGAGTTGTCTGCCTCAGCTATCTCTGAAGGCTTTGCATAATATATAAACCTTCTGGTTGTTGAGGGGTGGGGAGAAAAGAGACTACTTACCTGTACAAGCTGGATGTCAACAATCTTGCTTGTGGTGAGATCCATCATTGAGTAGGAACCATACTTTGCACAGTGGCCCGGGCTGTCTGCTCTCATGTCACCACCAAGACAAACTGATTCCTTATCTTTGAGTTCTCCAAGCAGGTCAGACTGGTGCAGTTGCCATTTATGCAGCACGGAAGGGAGGATGTAGCCACGTACGTGTTTTTGATGTGCCATTTTTGTGAATGTTCTCACATGCATGGCATTGAGCACCTGTAACATAAAACAACAAAGTTTCTTTGTCAGTTTGAACTAATGAAAAAAAAATACAAATACAAATACAAATAAAAAGTAAAGGGTATGCAGACACATTTTAAATTAACATCTATATTTCCTGTTTTTACTAACCTTGTTCATCTGGATAAAAGAAGAGCCTGTGTAGTACACAGCAGCTGACAGCTGGATGTTGCCTACTGGTGAGCTGCCAATGAGTGGTTGACTCTTCCACTCTCTGGTGTACAGGCAACTCTGGTACAGGCACATCTGGGTCACAGACAGAAATGTGCCTTTCACAAATGTCTGCACCTTACAGAGTCTTGAGCAGGTGGGACAGGTTTTGAAAAGCTCAAGAAGGCAGTCTTCAAAAACCAGGTACTTCGTCATACTCTGGTGTCTTGACTTGTGATCTGTCAACAAATAGAAAAACAAGCCATAAAAAGACTCATTACAAATGTTATTAAAATACTTCTAATATCTCTCTGTCATAGTGCAATACTGACAGATTTTACTCACCAGCATGTTAATGCATAAAAATCAAATAATGTCGAACATAATTTTTGCATAAGATTTACAAAAGGCAAATCCAACTTACTGCTCAGTGGAGATGTCAGTAAATTCAGACACACTGGGGTGGTAGCTGGTGTCATCAGGATCTTCAAATCTGATACCAGAATCTTGGAGAGAGGACAGCTCCAATGAAGGGCGCTTTGTGGGTGTTGAATCTGTTGCTGGGCCTGCTTTCTGCTTAATGGGAGTTGACGAGCACAAAGGACGAGACTCGGATACACTCTCAGTTGCCACAGTAGTTTGAGAACCTGGAGAATATAAATTCAAGAATAGATTTTAGACTTAGATAAAATGTATTGTCCCCAAAAGGGGAAATTTGTCTTGGGCAAGAGTGCATAGAGCCGTATAGCAACATACAAGTACAGTGACATACAAGCAGTAGACATACAGACAAAGCAGCATTGCACAGTATCAGAACCATATCAGTCAGCATTATTGTTTCTAAAAAAGAGGTGGGAAGTAAAAAAGGACAAAAGCTTGATTTGGTATAAAGATCATACGATCCAAGGAGAATTGCAAAAGTAAAAACTGGAGCTATGCTTCCTCAAATTAGGAGGCCTAAGGTTGATGCTGACGTGAATAGTGATTAGACTTTTTATTTTGAGTGATTCAATATGTAATAAGGATGGATTTATCCATATCATACTGCTATTTACAAGAGGGACAAGCTAAAAAACGTTTTTTTTAATCTGATAACATCTCAACATACCTGCATTTCTCGTGCTGCTGAGTGTTGTCTTTGACAACTGTGTGGCTACTGTCCTCTTGGGCACAGTGATGTATGTCTGGCATCCGATTTCCCTGGTGACTTTTATGTCACACTGGGACCCTGTCTCTCTTGTGGTTGGACGGAGCTAATATGTGAAAACAGAAAGGAGCTTTAATAAATGTTACCGTACTATTTACTAGTTACCCCCCCTCTGTCTGTCTCTCTCTCTCTCTCTCTCTCTAAAAACGGTGACAGCGTGTATGAATGCGTGGTCGACTACCGCAGTTGTGTGAGTCTCCAGAACAAACATGATCAATCCACCCCTACACAAAATCATCGCGATGTCAGTATTCAGTATTAAATGTTGTGAGGCAGCTATGGATTGGCTTTTAATATGGAAAAAAAATATGACCATGGTTTGCATTAAAACGCGATTCCACAGCCTACATGGATGCCAATATAATTCAATTAGCTTGAGGTAATGTGACATAAGAATGACATGATAAGATATGAAATCATTTTATGGATTAGCACCGTCAAAAAAAACAATTTGTTTCTAACTTATGTACAGCGAAAATATAACGTTAGGCTTAGTATGACATAAGCAAGCACACACTTACTCTTTCCGGCGAGCGGACAATGTCTGTGGCGGTTACCGTGGCACCTGCTGCGGGCGGGACATGGAGATGTACGCCGCTGAGGGAGATGGTCGGTTCGGCTCCCCTGACCAGAAACAACGGACTCTTCAGGAATCCACCCATTACCTGGTGATAGTTGGTGAAACTATCCGGGGTAAAGTGGAGACTGCAGAGGCGGGTTCTGGTGGTGATTTTGAAATCTCCACAGCTCCTCTTAACAAAATCAATCCACCGTTTCTTTACAGCGTCTTCGGTCGGAAACTTAAATAAAGTAAACGAACCGTTAACGTTACGTTTCCCACTGTGGCATCCAGGGAAGATGCACCAACGAGGTTGAAGAGGCATAACGGGCAAGCTAGCTGCAAACTGACAATTTGAGCGGTAAAACCATAGACGGGTGAAACCACAGAATGCTAGTGCGCGGTTAATGTATTTATACCTAGAGGGCAGCAGGGGGCGGGTTTATGTGAGTATGACCGCTTTACGTAAAGCGGTCATCAATGTAGACCCGCCCATTTTAAACCTGCACACAGAACATTCTCTGAGGCCTAGCTCCTCAAGGAAATGATGAATGGGAAAAATATTTTTTACATGTTTTGAGGGACACATTTAAGGCCTAATTAATATGATAAGAAGAAAAATACTGAATTTGGTTTACCCGGTCTTTAACTATTAAAATTGTTTGGAAAGTTTGTGAAGTTCGTCGTACGAGCATCGTACAGTTTTCACACCGTTTCCCAAAAGCATTGTTGCGTTACGAATGTCGTGAAAACACTCTTGTGTCTGTTGTCACAGACACAAGCTATTTATTTTTTTTGTAATATGGAATTATTTCAGGGGGGGAAATTCTGTAAAAAAAAATTCAGGATTAGGACTGATATAGCATATGTCGGCCTAGGCCTAATCCATTGTGCTTTAGTATCCGTAGCATTCATATTAGTCAATTATATTCGTAGGCTACTCTGCTGTTGGCCTTGAGACAGTTACAAGCCTACAAACGTCGTTAGAGCAGTGCACGCGTGTTCATGTTAAGAGGAGTTTTGGGAAACGCTCTGACATTTTTTTAACCTCACTCTCGCCAGATGAATTTCTTTCCACCTAGCTGCACTCATCCATCTGGGATCAATCCATTGGAGAGGTGTTTTAGAAGGCTGGGCCTTATCAAAAATCCTTGCATATGATTGGATAAACCACTTGTCCGTCATCTTTATTGATGTGCTACTTCAACCACTCACATCAAAACCAACCCGTGACGCTGATGTGAGCTGCCATTGTTGTCCGAATCAAAATAGTCTGCGCTACGTCACATCTATAAAAATCCCGCCCAGCGGTCCTGATTGGCTCTACCATTCGATCTGGTCCACAAATCCCGCCCAACGGAATCGATCCCAGATGGATGAGTGGGGCTAGGTCGAACGAAATTCATCTGGCGAGAGGTTAACATTTTTTACGAAGTTTCGAAAGATCCTTCATGAGAATGATCATTTGAGCGTGGATCAATCGTTATCGGGAAACTGGGCCCAGGAACAGTAGGTGTTAGAGGCTAACTATCTGCACACACATGTACAAATGTATATGCAAAAGTGAAGTCGTTGGGATGGTATTTGACTATGACAGGACATGTCCTTTGTGTTGATGAATTGATCCGTAGACGTGTCCATAATGTCCCCTGAGGATTCTGGGAGACGGCCCGATACATTGCATTATTATGTCCTATTTACCAAAATTGTTGTGTTCTTTTTCAGAAAAGGCAGCCGAAACAGCCGATCACTTTTAACTCACTTTATTTGGTAAAGGTTAGGGTTAGGGTTAGTAGGGTTAGGATTAGGGTTTGAACCCTAACCTCAGTCTGATTTTGGAACTTTGAATTTGGAAGTTGGAAGTTGAGGGGCTGATTTTGGAAGGTATTTTTTTTATAAATTCCCAGAAAGGTTACGGTTCAAAAGGTTAGGGTTGAAGGTTAGGGTTCGTCAACCCTAACCCTAGAAAATATTTTCAAAACTTTATCATTTGTTTCCTCTGAGTTATACTTTTTTTTTTTTTAACGTTGCAATTCCATCAATGACCATGCATAATTCGGGGGCGCTAGTCCAAATCTTTATTTGGAAGTCAGAAGTTGGAAGTGCATTTAATTTGGAAGTGCATTTTTCACCAGCAGGGGGCAGATGCATGCAAGTAATTTTTACAAATAATTATATTTCAACCAGGGGGCAGAAAGGTCATATGCTGAAGTTGGAAGTTGGAAGTTTGATTTTTTTTTTTGTCAGAGTGTCACCATTGAACATGTAGATTGTTGCTCCTGCTAAGTAAGTCTTTAGTAAACTAAACTATAAACTAAACTATTAACTTTTAAGTATTTTAGCATATATAAATACTAAGCTGTAGTAACCACACATAGCCAATAGGGGTCAGTGCTATACCAGAAATACAAAGCTGTAATAACCACACATAGCTACAAGGGGGCAGCAGCAGACCACATATACAAGAAAGAAGGAGGACACACACACACACACTTCCACAGATACAGAATGTATGACGTTGCCTTTGGCAATCCATCATGGACACTTGATGTGTCTGACACTTGTGGTGAATGGTTTCCAAGAATGTTATATTATTCCCTAAACGCTCTATAAATGTCAATGTTGTAGGGTCCAAATATTACATACATGACAAAGGATTGACAACTGAGCCCCATCTTGGCAATGGGCTTCCAGGAATGAAATAATAATAATAATTAAATAATAATTCAGACCCTGTCCAAAAATTGTTTGAGCTAATTTACCTTATTGTCTTTTTTAAAGCTTATTTACTAATTATAGAAATGAGACCCAATAACCCATGGAGGAATCGAACACTGGTCGCAGTGTTAAGGACTAGACCTTGATGTTATGCTCTCTACCCGGTGAACCACCGAGGCTAACCTGCTTGAATTAACTTGTTGGAGCAAAAGGTTGATAGACAGATTTAGTTCTTGGAAATTATTCCAAAAGGTTAGGCCTTATTTGACCTATTGACATAACGGTGCCGCTCTGCCATCTTAAGAGGCTGAAGCTTATACCCAAAAGAGAAGGCTGTTGATGCTACACCATACCTCAAGCTCAGACAGAAACATATTTTCTTTGGCCTTTTAGAGAGGGTCAAAGGTGCTTCCAAAAGCCACTTTGAACCCTTATAACTTTGTGAAAGAAAGGCCTAGAGCAGTGGTTCTCAAAGTGCGGCCCGCGGGCCAATGGCGGCCCGCAGAAACATTAAACATTAAAATGTTTCTCAAGGTTTTCTCTAGTTTTCCAGGTTTTGCCTAATTTGTTATTTAAAATGTGTTTATTATATATACTGGATGCAGACCAATACATGTAACTGTAGGATGCAACCTGGTCATTAAGATGATTACAGATGGGATTTTTTTCTGTTCTCAAGGAAGGCACAATGAGACTAACTCTTCTAAATAAGTTTTTACATATATTATGAAATGCACACAGGACTGTTATATCCCAAATTCGACTGTATAGGGCAGAGAACCCCAGGGATTGTGTGTTAGTTAAAATGTTTCTCAAGGTTTTCTAAAGTTGTGCCAGGTTTTGCCTAATTTGTTATTTAAAATGTGTTTATACTGTATGCAGACCAATACATGTAACTGTAGAGATGCAACCTGGTCATTAAAATTATTACAAATGGGATTTTTTTTCTGTTTTATTAATTTTTTTCCTTTGGTGGCCCTCAGTCAAATTTTGGGTTCCTAAATTGGCCCTCAGCTGTCAAAACTTTGAGAACCCCTGGCCTAGAGGCATGAGGCCACGTGTTTTGGAGAGGTCTGAATGAGCTCTTTCCAGCACATGTCATCATCAATAGAAGGCACTATTTCTTGATATAGAAATTAAATTTGGAACACTTTGTGAAACGATAGGTTAAATTGGACTCTGCTGTTGACCATCCCTAAAATAGCCCAGTGTCTTATTTTGGGGCATTTCTGTTGTTTCATTGTGGAATGGTAGTCACTTCCAGATTCGGTACCCCTCTCCTTTTGGAAGTGGGAATTCCAACTTCAGGAGATTGACCTACTTCCAACTTCCAAATTGTAGACATGAACCGATTGCGGTTGGTGGACTTAGACTATACATTGATTTTTAACTAATTTCCAACTTCCAACTTCAGGACATTTACCTACTTCCAACTTCCAAATCTACACATGTTTAATGGTGACACTGACAAAAATGACAACTTCCGACTTCCAAATCTATATATGTTCAATGGTGAGACTAATCCTTTCGTAAACAAATAAACTAAACTATAAACAAATTATAAATAAACTACAATTACACAAAATGGCCGCCATAAAGGTGTCAGTTTTCTGTCAAAATCAAAACATTGTGAAAAACACACCAAAATCTACAGGGTTTTATGTATATTCTATATATAATATATGTTGAGATTAATGAGATCATAATTATTCCTAATTAAAAATGTCACTTCAAATGTCAGTATCTTGCCTTTGATTGGTGTTAAATGAACAGCAAATCAACAGACATAGGCTTATTTTAAAGAGGTGTTTCATTTAAGAAAATTATTTTGAATCAGTAGCCCTACATATAGTATCTCATCCTGCTGGTAGCCTTCAGCTCCAGAAAGGCTGGAGACCCCTGCCTTAGAAGAAGGCCAGTTAGGGGGAAAACGGTACATGATTGAATCAGTAATTAAGACGGTCAACAATCAAACATTCTTTTATTAAAATGGCCACATTGGATCCTTTATGCATTAAATGCGCCCGTGGACGTGGGTGACATGTATTGGGCATAGGACAAATTGTGGAGGTCTTGCAAGAAAAAGAGCATTGAAAAGGGTACAGCGGGTTCGGGCTGTGTGCTCAGTGTCACTGTCGGCCCAGTGTTCAGGTGCTCACCCTCCGAATACCCTTTCAGTGAAGCGGGTGATGCAGGTGACCTTGGTGTGGATGGGATCTCCATGTCAAGGCTGTGTGTGTTTCCAGGGCTGGGTCTGGCAAGGGTGGCTGAAGAGGTGGCCTGTGCTGTTCCAGTGCTGTTATCAAGCTGCAGGGACACCATGGCCTGCAGACGACCTACTGACAACTCCAACCCTTCCACTCTCTTCTCCAGTGCAGTGCATGACATGCAGGAGTAGACTGGATGGATGGCAGGTGTGGATGGGGAGGAAGCCAGGAATCCATTGGAAACTGGTCCTGGAGAAGGTAGGGGAGGGGCCAATGGAGAGTGCTTGCGGGTTGAGCGGGGTAGATCCAAACTGGACACCATCGAGCAAGTGGGCCTTGTTGCCCTCAGCTCCCCAAGCTTCACCACAACAAGCTGCTGCTTTGCGAGTAGCATCTGCTTTTCGACCTCCTGCAAGTTAATATGAATGAATACAAATATTGAATCAATTATAATGCAATTATAAACACAATGTAGAGACAGTTGCAAATGTATAACAAAGGTTTTCATTCTATATCTATTTCTTATTTCACTGTTTTATATTTGTACATTTTATAAGAAGCTCTTTTATTGAGGTCCATTGTGTTCTGCTGTGTCATGGATATTTCCTATGTGGATCAATAAAGGTAGCATGTTTATTTTTTTAAGTGAACTCACATTTGGAGGAAGTTGGTGGAGGTCCGCCAGGTGTTTGTCCAGGCGGGACAGGCCCACCTTGTCGCAAACACTGCAGTTCAGTTTACCTGTAACCCTAAAAACAAGAACAGTTTCCATCAAGCCTTGGCTGTAGATAGGGTTAGGAATAATTCTGAAACTACAGAATGCATTTCTTGCAGACAATGCAGCGAGTGCTGTAGTGGAAAGAAAGGTTAAATAAAGAAAAATAAATATATAAAGAATAATAACAGTAGTTGAGCACTCAACTATGACTTTGACTCACCGTCCACTGGACCATTTGAGGAGCAGGGTTTTTTCCTCAACGTTTGGTACTTTATGATGTGCCGTCAGGTGTTGCCTCGGGTGGGACATACATTTCCCGCAAATCGGGCACTCTTTGTTGTCTGGCTGAGGAGATGGACAAATAATGGACAAGTAATAAAATAAAAATCAACATTCAATCGAATTACAAATGCTTATCAACATGTAGTGAAGATGGTATTACACTGTAATAGTTAAAAATTGAACTCACTTCCAACTTCAACGTTCAAATTAGGACCCGTAAGAAGAACAAGACTACTTACCATCTTGACGTGTGAACTGATTGAATGGCATTGCCGTGCAGCTCCTAACTGTATTGATAGTTTAGGTCATCCTCCAGGTAAATGGGGGCGGACTGAATTCAAATTTCGTTATGTTTCGTAATGTTATTAATGTGCACTGTCCCTGTTTTCAAATAAACTTATAAAAAAAAAAAAAAAAAAAGAGGACATAAAAGTTGGTTAGAGGACAAAAAATTTCAGAGAACTTTGGTGTAAGTTATGTCCACTTTCACACTCAAGCCTGATGGTGGAGAATGCAATGCAAGGTTCCACACTTAGCTGACTGCTGACACTGGATCGCACCATGTTAAAGTTGATGCTGCCCTTCATGCCAGCATCAACCCAAGCGCCAACGAGCAGACGACTCAATTTTGAATGTTGCTGCCCATCATGCCTGTGGATGAGGTAAGGCGAGTCCTTGTGGAGGCAGTTGGACGTCTGATGTCCATCAGACGTCTCAGCCAACCGTACTCCTCCTCAAAGAGAGCCATCTGGGCATGCCCAAAGCTTTTTTGAGTCTTATGCTCCCCAACCTGAAAGACAAAATAAACATGGTAGTCAAACACACACACACACACACTTGATAACAAGCATGAAAAACAACCATCTGACATGTAACTCACCCACACTACATATCCTTCTCCCTCGTGTTCTGCCCCCAGGACCTCCTTCTTCTTCTTCAAAGAATTGAACACCACTGGCCGGTGTCCAGTTAGAATGGCCAGGTAGCCAGTAAGGTAGCCCTGGACCAGGTCAAGGTCCAGCGATGTGGCCTTTTTTTCCAGTCGATCTAATAAGAGAAAAAATAGAAACCCTAAATGGGGCACCATCTCTTCATGGTCATGGCCTTCAGAGGACTTCTTCTCATTTTCCCTAGTATGTTTCCTTATTGCCTGCTATAAGGAAACATACTAGGGAACATGAGGACTGTGAGCATGTAAAGCTCTTTTAAACTGTAAACAGGGATTCAAGGCTATAAATAAGCTTGTACCAGAACTTGAATTGAACTATATTGAAACCTAAACAAGGCAAACCAAAGGAGAATATGTTGGTGGCTTACTTACTGAGCAATTTGGGGATCTTTCGCTTCGCCTTCTCTAAGAAGCGGTTTTCCTCCCCGGCACTCAGCATGTTCTCTGGACACACAAAATGACAAAAATAAAATATTTGTATTTCTGTAATAACAATAAGTCACATTGTGAAAAGGCAGCCCTCCTTTTCACGTATACATCTGCTACCCACAACATTTAACTGATCAACACGCACACACACATTCACACATCTGGTAATGACACGCAGTGCCGGCAACCGCGTCTTGTCATTAAAACATTAATGATCACGTTCTACTACATTATTCTTCTACATTATACTTTGGTAACTCATCTACACATCCTAGCAATCGGTTAGGTACCAGCCGATCTGCTCCATAACCCATTCTCTGCCATTTATCCATACATTTTGCACGACATAAACAAACACTGACAGTCCTCACTCACTTCCTGAGGGGTGTGCCAAGAACGGAGGTTTAACAAACACAGAGTTAACGCTGAACTCTAGGTTGTCCGATCCTGTGCCGACTAACCCAGAGCTGTCGGTTCCACAGCACCGGTTATGAATTAGTTCAATCAACACGGGGTTGGTTAACACAGGGTTGTGCGCGTTCACGGCAAACCTATAAAGACGTGATGTATGGATCATGGAAATCCTGATCAAAATGGCGAAACGGGCCGCATATTTTACCGATCAAGGTACTAATTATTCTTTTTCCTCCCTCAGCAACTAAAGAATAAAAATCATCGAAGAAAAGTTTTTTTTTATTTTTTATTATTTAAATGATTTCTGCAAATGTGGTCTTGCATCCTTTGTCAGCCCTTACAAACATTTGCGAATGTGTTCCTCCTCGAGGAACGGGTAAAGTGGGGAGGCATCTCTTTGCGCAGAGTGGCTATATTGTGGAGGACGGCGCATGCAACAATTACATCGCATGCCCGTTCCAGACAAACTCTTAGTCCACGTAGGCATTGGAATCTGGACTTCAATATCCAGAATGTATTTTCAATCTTAACGCAGGTTCTGCTGTGTGCCAGGTTAAATGTTGTCTGTGGTCCAGGAGCGGGATTAGGGTACGGGGTGATGAGCGTCGGGAGGCATTGATACCCTCGATCTCCTAGGAGATCCCCATCGAATTGCCCTGCGATCAAATACAAACTTTGAGCTATCTTGCACAAGCACAACAATTATATGAGGTCTATGATATGTTAATAATGCAACGCACCCTGTTGAAATGTATTGCTCACATTGGATGTGTGCCATCAATGCACCCAATTACATTAGGAAATCCTGAAATATAACACCCAGATGAAAAGTCAACAAGGATAATTTCGGAGCCATTTGGGAACACTTAAAGTAGATAATGCTGACCTGCAAGTTGGTGAAACTCCATGAAGTTACGCAACAACCGCTTCAGCGCAAGACAGACGCACGGAGCGGCAGACGGTAGCTTTGCCTATGTGCTCAGCATCTCCTACACTGTACAAAAAGCTACCCGTCGCAAAAAAACGGAAAGCTATGCAAATTGTTTGTAGTGAACTGAGGGCAGATCCACGATTGGTAACATTTGCAATGTAGGGTTTGGAGAAGGCTATTTAAATATATCAAAGAATCACGTGAAAAACTATATCTCTCCAGCAAAAAGTCATCCGGAAAGGACAATATGTCGAGCCGTGGTCTAATTAATCTCTGTGAATTGCACAAATTATTTGCGCTCCGATATCAATAGGCGAACACGTAAAAGCTGCGATAAACGTGGGTTTAAATAGCCTACTCTGAGCAAAACCGGGTTATCTTCCAAACTTAACCTGCGCAAAACCTGCTCCGACCAGGTTTGATTGAGAGCATATGTTTCCATAGCAACTTACATGCCGTGGTCATTTTGGAACGGAAAAACCTAGGGTTGCCGCTAACCCTGGGTTAACTTAGCTGGGTAGGTGATAAAACCGGCTTTGTGGAACACCCCTCTGTTGTGTAAATTACTGTTTGCTTTTGATCAACAATGGCTTCTAGAGGGATACCCATTACCTCACTCTCACTCATGCTTTATTGTTTACATACAGACCCAAGTGCTATACTGAAGCACAGGGAACTTGGACTTCGGCATAACGGCAACTGTACTATTCAAATACTGTTTCAACAGTGACTAAGACTGATAGGAATTTTAATAGCGTTGCCTGCACACATTTTGCAAACTAGACATTATCTTTTAACGGTGTCCAACCACGTCACCATCACACCACTCTCAATGGCACATTATAACTTGGTTGCAAAGATAGATTTTCTGGTTCACTTTACCTTTTTCTTTTAAAGCAATCTTGTTGCAAAGGTGTATTTTCTGGTTCACTTTACCTTTTCTTTTAAGCAATATTGTACCAAAGATAGATTTTCTGGTTCACTTTTCCTTTTCTTTTAAAGCAATATTGTACCAAAGGTATATTTTCTGGTATATTTTCTAGTAATAGAATTAATAATATAATAATAGATAATAGTGCCGGGGGTTACCTGGGGGGTATTCCATCAAAGTCGCTAACGAAAGCGGCGATTAGTTGATTAAGCCTGGTTAGAACTAGCGCCAACTTCCACTTGAGGCTAAAGCCGTTCCATCAACGCAGTTCAGCCGCGCATTGCTCAGGTTAGTTCAAACCAGGCTCACGTTATCGTGGATTACGCGCGTTCACGAGATATGTAACCAGCCCAGAACCGTGAATGTCGAATCATGGCTCAAATGTCCGAAAAGGACCGAGCGGGATCTTTTCCAGCGGCGAACAGAAGCTGCTTGTGGAGGTCTATGAGGAGTACACGCATATAATAACTCAAAAAGGGAACACCGTAACCATTAATAGAAACAGGGAGGCTGCCTGGCACAAAAATCGGCGATCTGTTGAATGCATAAGTAGTATTAAGCGTAAGATATTTTAATTTAATATTGACCATGGATTTAAAAGCAGGGAGATAGTCTCGAGTTAACGTGTCGGACTTGCACCCGGGCGTCTGGGGTTCTATCCCCTCGCAAGTAATAGTAATATAGGAAGGATTACTAGAGAAATCAAATAACTTTTCATGCCATTTCTTTGAATACTCTTAATTAGGGAATTAATAAAATGAATAAAGGGAATTACAAAATGAAGCCAACGCCAAGAATACTACACATTAGTCTAGACGCGAACTCGGGTCGCACGTATCACAGGGCAAGTGCTAGACCATTCACCCAGTCGCTGATTACTGATAACGCGATAATACATAGATTTGTGTAAAAATGTGTTGAACAAATAGCCACAGTAATAATAGATAGCAATTCATTGAATTATTTCATTTGCGTCATTTAATCTTAGACCCTTAGTGAAAATATACGCTGTTTGTACTTCATATATGTACATTTATGACAAAATTGTGAGGACTAGGCTTGGCGGAACCTTCTGATGGTACAATTGTTGCTGACAGATGGATTTCTCTGAAACACCGCTCAAATTAGCCTGATAGTTAACCTGCTACCGACCAGGTTAGTTTGGTCGGATAAATTGCCATGGTTACTTAGCGGAAATTCCCTTAAGTGACGTTCATGGAACGCAACTCTAGCTGAAAGAAGCCCGGCTTTATGTTTAGCTTGATGGTTGTTTGGTCGGATAAGTTGCCATGGTTACTTAGCGGAGATTCCCTTAAGCCACATTGATGGAACGCAACTCCAGCTGAAAGAAGCCAGGCTAAGCAAAATAAGCCCGGCTTTGGGTTTAGCTTGGTTGATGGAATACCCCCCTGGTGTCTTAGCTCCTGCCACTTTGCTTTTGGTGTGTAATTCAGGTGCATAGACACATTAGGGCCTGGGCCCTGCCCATCAGCATTAACTTCGAGGAACGAGAAATGGCCCATTATAACGTCATACAAAAGTGTAAAATCAATGTTGTTTCTATAAAGCTCCCATGAAAGCAGTGCAATCATATAGCCTAGGCCTATCTGTGGAGGTCTCTAAAAATACAGCGTCATCATATTTTAATCACAAATGAAGCTCATGTTCCTTTGCAATAGGATGTAAGAAAATAAGTAGATGCATAGCCTGTATGAAGAAACATATGCCAAAGCGCCCACCAGCACAGATTCAAGTGGCGAAATGGTGGTCATTGTGAGAGTATGTGCCTGCCAGGGGGTCATCCCTATGTTCCCCGGGTCCTATGTTCCCCGCTTTGTATGTGACCGGGGAGCGAATGTGTTTTTCGTAGGTGGAATCCTGAAGAATCATGAATATTAGGGTTATGGTTAGGGTTAGGGTGAGGATTATGGTTAGGGTTAGGGTTACGGTAAGGGTTAGGTTTAGGAGTCAGTGTGTGAGTTTGCCTGACAGGCTGCCTGTCCAATCCTAGTGCTTGAGGCGGAACTTTTTCCGGATTCCGCCTACGAATAACACAGTCGCGACCGGGGAACATAGGACCCGGGGAACATAGGTACGCTCCCCCTGCCAGGTCTCTGTAACCATCTCACACTGTTCTCCTTTACAATTATGTGAGTACTATTATGCTGTTCATGTTATATGTATGAAGAACCTCTTCGGCCTAACTGGATCAGCTCACGAATGGTTTCGCTCCTACCTCTCTGGCTGCTCCCATCATGTCACCATCAGTGTTGCCAGATCAGATTGACAGTTTCCAGCCCAATCACATCGTAGAACCCGCCCAATCCAATAAAAACCAGCCCAAACCACGAAGTTGCCAGACACTCGTGTAAACCCGTAAAATCATAACACATAGACATCCAGAGCTTCATATAGCATCAAATAGCCACACATAAATGATAGATTAACAGGTTTAATTCAACCAACAAGAGCGCAGTAAATCAACCATTGGCTACACAAATTGCAAGATGAACCTCTGGCATCCTAGCGCCAGGCCCAGATTAGTAATAATAACAGCTGCACGTAAAAAGGTGCACTTTTAACCGTGTAGGCCTAATATATTTAATTATTTACATCACAAATGACCCGTATGAGGACTACTTGCAAAACAAACAAACAAAAATGCACAGAGCGCATCTCCCAGCCTCTCTTTTTCCCCTCTCTCCCTCCCTCCCTCCCCCTCTTTTCCTCCTCGCTGCTTTCCACAACTGTGGTGCTGAACGACCTGGCCGTACAGCAGCTGATTGAGATTCCAAACACACAACCACGAAAAACGAGTTTTAAAATAAACGAGCAAATGCCATAAGTGGGCTACAGATCAGTCACAGTGCAAATAACATAAGGTGACATAAAAAAAAAATCATCTCACCTTTTACGCAGAATCGGCGTCTTAATTTCCATTAACTTGAACATTGAGAACGAAAAACTTTTTACAGTCACTGGAAGCCAGGTCGGCTGGCTAATACATGGATGAATCAAACCTCGCCAACAACTGTCGGGGAGGTTTGAAAGTGGCGGAGGTCAGTCCGTTTCTGCTCAGGCCAGAGCGCACATCCATGAGGCTGGAGAGGAGCCGTAATCCCATGCGATTTCTGGTGTCATCCTTCAGCAGCGTCACTTGGGAAAACGCTCTCTCAACGTGGGCATTTGATATTGGCAGAGTGAGCAATCTGATTACACCCAGTGCTAAATCTTTGAAACACTGGTTTCCTCCAGCATCTTGAAATGCTTCAACTTCCAGCCAAAAGGCGTCAATGGCCCGATTACTTGAGAAGCCGGCTGATGCGATGTTTCTCCACTGGCTCTCCAAGATGTCCACCGAACAAGAGAAAAACTCAGCGGGCAAGTCTTTTACTCCTGGCCTGTCTATTTTTGACATCACCAGCGTCGGACAAAAAAGCTCCAGTTTGCGGAGCATTTCCATTGATGCAGGAAGACGCATTTGATACTGCACCAGCACTTCTTTCAGAAAATCAAAACAGTGCGCGGAAATTCTATCCTTCAGCTCCGGCGCTAATGTGCTGGCATCCAGCTGCTGCTGGAATGAGGAGCCCAGGTCCGCGTCCTGGTGTGAGAGGTAGAGGCTGGATGATTTAAGGTCAAGTTCCCTGAGACGACTGTCGTTGTTCATGCGTAATACACTGGGCTTCACAATTCTCCTCAATGTTGACATGTACAGCCTGTCAAGATCCCTAAAAACACCCAGCGTATCTCCTGTTTCCAGCTGGAAATATTTGTTCACAGTTTTGATTTCCATCAACACGGGCCGGAGGAAGTGCATGTACAGACTGTTTGATTTGTCACTGTACATTTCATTCAAAAGTCTGGCTGCATAGCAGTGTTCGGCACTTGAAACCAAACTGAAGTGTAGCTTGAGGGCATCTTCCTGCTCTAAGATTCTTTCGATACAGTCTGAGATCACCAACCAACGGGTTGAGCTCGGGGAGATGAATTTCAGGACAGCCACCGTCATTTATGGTCTTGTAGACACTGCTATAGTCACTCTGGCGCTTTGCTGAGTGTGCGAACCAGTTGCAGTCTTATCATATAGTCCAGGTTGCTTGGAAGAAGTTGCATTGCTTTATGAGCCACTATATCCAATGAGTGGCAAACGCAGCGAATGAGCTGTAAACTAGGCTGTTTTTGTTTGAGGAGTGTGAAAACGGAATGATTTTTTCCGACCATGACACTTGCCCCGTCTGTTGCGATCCCCACCATATTTTTAATGTCCAGGCCACATTCACTCAGGAAAGAAACAATAGCATCTGATATGCCTTGAGCATCAGCGGTGAGAAGATTAACAAGTCCCAGGTAAGTACTGACAAACCTGTTGTGTTTCTGTGATCGGTACTTCACACATATGCAGAGGAGCTTGTTTACCGATATATCGGTTGTTTCGTCCAGATAGAGAGAATATGGAGACTCTCCTATATCTGCCTTTAACTCCTCTCTGAAATGTGGTGCCAGAACAGATGTGATAACAGCTGTACACTTTGTTCTGTGCATTTTGAATGCTCCCATCTCCTCTTGGAGTATATCTGACAAGTCCTGAACAGCATTAATGGAGGTGTGGCAGGCAACGTAGGTTGCAATCCTAAGTTCACGGCGTTTTTGGTCATCTTTGACTGTGTTTTGTCCGACACCAGATCCCACCGGTACAGCAAAAGATTTCACACTCGGCGCACAGCGGGACTTGTGTTTTTTTGTGGCGCCATGTTCTTTCAAATCATTAAGCTGAGCTCTTATTTCTGTGTTACAATACTTGCAACGGGCTTTAGAGTCGTCTCCTGTGACAGCCGCGATCCAGGTCTTAAGTTCAGGGTCTGTCTCCCATTCCTTCCTGTAGCATTTCTTATATTTTCCCCACTTCGGCATGATGCTGCTGCTTAGCTAGGTCACCCGCTTCAAATTTAGCGCGGCTACAGTGCTGAACTGACGTCACGGACCGGTACGTTGCCATGCCGATTGAATAGCCCACAACTACCTCAATTATTTATTTATTTAAACTATTTATTTATTTATTTGAGAGAGAGAGAGAGAGAGAGAGAGCGAGCTGTTTTTACAATATTAAAAAACCCGCCAAATGTGGACAAAAGCAGCCCAAATTTTATTCACCCGCCCAATGTATTTTTTCCCCGCCTGACGTAAACAAAAGAAGCCCAATTGGGCGGAAAACCGCCCAATCTGGCAACACTGGTCACCATTAGTGGTGGATTTCAAGATTTGTTTAAAAGAATCAGTTTGCATCGGTCAGTTTACCAAGAAGAGTCGTTCATTTGTTTGTTCGCATTTCCGGTGGTGGTGAATCATGATTCTCAGTCACTGAGTCGGTCAGACTCGGCTCCTCCCTCGTTCTCGTTCAAACAAATTGCAAATGCACGTTCTCAGCCGAGTCGGTCAGACTCAGCTCAGCTCAGCTATTTAACTCAGACTCCGCCATTTTAGAATCAGAATCTCTTGGGCGGCGTATCGATTAGATGTAAAGCTTAGAGACGCTCCGCGCGTGTTATATACGATCCCTCTCCTTTTGTTTCATAGACGATAGACAATAGACCAATAACCTTAACCAAATAAAGTGAGTTAAAAGCGATCCTGTCTCGGCGGCCTTTCCTGGACTAAAATATCATAACACATGCTTCCACTGGGTAGCATCATCCGCAAATATGGCCTCGGATACCATTTTTATGCTGACGACACGCAGCTATATGTGTCCACCACGAACAGCAACATTCACAAAGCCACCTCGCTCCTCGCCAGCAGCATATCAAAGCCTGGATGCAACTAAGCTTTCTCCAACTAAACTGTGGCAAAACAGAGGTGATCCTCCTTGGCACCAAGACCACGCTGAAACAGCTTGCCAATTTTTCTCTTGAGATTGATGGCGTCCAGGTCCTCCCCTCAACCCAGGTTTCACAACCTGGGAGTCTACCTTGACAGCCAGCTCTCATTTGAGGCTCACATCAAGCATGTCATAAAAGTCTCATTTTTCCATCTGAGGAATATTGCTCGGATTCGCCGCTGCCTCTCTCAACCTTCCGCAGAGCACCTCATTCACGCTTTCATATCCTCCCGCTTGGACTACTGCAACGCCATTCTTGTCGGAGCAACGCACAAGACCATCAACCGGCTGCAGTACGTCCAAAATTGTGCTGCTAGGCTCCTTACCCACACCTCTTCCCGTGAGCACATCTCCCCTGTGCTCTTCAAACTACACTGGCTCCCCATCCGCCAACGCATTAACTACAAGGTCCTTGTACTTGCTTACCAAGCCATCCACTCCACCAGTCCATCCTACCTCTCAGAACTTATCACTGTATCCCGGCACACACGCACCCTTCGCTCCTCCAGCTCCACCACCCTTCTACAGCCTCGCTACAGACTGGTCACCATGGGAGGACGGGCCTTCAACTCTGCTGCACCTGCACTCTGGAACAGGTGTAAATCTGAATAAATGGCCAAGTCCATTTATTCTTTCAAGTTGCTCCTCAAAACTCACATTTTTTAAATCTGCAAGGACTTTATATGATTTTTCTATTTTTATTTTTGAGCCCTTTTCCTTTTTCCTTTATTATTATTATTTTTTTTGTAAAGCGCATTGGGTCGTAGAAATGCGCTATACAAGACTGATTTATTATTATTATTATTATAGGTGTGTGTGTGTGTGTGTGATGTGTGTAGTTGTATAAGCTACTGGAAGCCTTGAATTTCCCTCGGGATGAATGAAATAATTATCTATTTGCAATGAATGCAAATGCTGAATTTAGATATGTAATGCGTAACACTGTTTAGGCTAAATATAACTGAATGCGATGTCACCAGTGGTGGCTGCTGGTCTTTCAAAGAGGGGAAGCTCATTTTCGGCCTACATCATATAAATTGTCAATTTTTTCTGTATATGTAAATTATGCTCTGTTCCTTTTCAAGGGAATGCTCTGTCATAACAACTAGCTGTCTTTTCCACTGACTTGACCAGTGTCCTCTCAATGGCCAGCAGAGCTAGGCTGCTTAAACAGCCTTGGTCCATTGTGTTACGGGTGTAGGACTTGAGCCGCTTTAAACAGGAGAAGCTCCTTTCTACACCTGCAGATGTAGCTCCAATTGTTGCCACTAATGAAAACAATTTGTAAAGCTGAGGCATTGCACTGTCCAACTCCATGTCTTTAAGGAACCTCAAGAAATCACACAGCTTTCCCCTGTCACCCTGCAAGTCCTGATCTGAATACAGGACTTGAAGTTCAGACCTCAGGCTCCCTGCATCAAAGTGATGGCCAACTACCAAAACAGTATTAAACTTGAACAAGGAAATGTGGGAATTATGTTAAACTGAAGCAAGGAATTGTGTGAATGAAATGTACGATGAAAATTGTCTAGCAAATTTGCCAAGCAAATATCAAGAAATAGGTTACATGACATTTTGAGTAGAAGATCAATATCATGATCCATGTGTCTGCACACAAAGACAAAAAGGTAGGCTAATTCATTCAAGCAACAGCCAAAAACAGCTTTTATTCTGTCTCTTGAATAAGTTTTATTCTGGAGAAATGGAAGGTTTCTCAACACTGCAGGGCGTCAGCCTAATGATGGCCGATGCACCTTACAGTTAATATCTCTGGGACATTTTTCGATTTGTGATAGCCTAGAAAAACACATTTTGGCTACTGCAACTAATTATGTGTCTATTTGCCGTGTTCACATAGGCCTACATTTTTTTTCGTTTTCTAAGAGACCCCTACAGAGTTTAAATCATAACTTGAACCCTGCCTTGTGCACACTGCATCCTTTTGTAAGCATTGTTATAGTGTTTTATTAGACTATTCTATCAACTGTGCTGTAGAAGCCTACGATTATGCACATTTGTTTGATCTTGTCTGTCAGCTGTGTGCTGTGTATGTGTGTGTCCATGGCTACTGTGCCAATGCTGTTATTCAAGGCCTATTAAAAGATTAAACTGTTTTTAATCAGGTACAATGTTCTTTTTTTATTATTATCTTGGCCCACCTGATTTTCTCGGGGCCCTTCCAAATTAAGATTTCTGTCTAATTGTAAATGAAAAGGCCTCCTTGCCAGACCAGTGATTGAAATAGCATTTCAACCACTGATGAGGAGCTTCATCCCAATATAGATATATTCACAAATATATTGCAAACTAGGCACTTTAAACTTTAATTTAAAGTTGCCCTTTTGGGGGGAAATGCGTTCTGTGTAATGCTACCACCACATTTCCATCTTTCACACAGTATCCCATTTTCTCCGCCTATTGAAGGCTGCATGTAAATACAGTATAAATAAGGTCAGTTCACAGAAAAAAGCACAGATTCAATGCACAACACTGCTGCAATGTCAAGAAATGTAGCCTACACCGGCAGAAGTCCAACAGACCGTTAATGAACATCAGCCATCATCTTTATCTTTCCCTAACCATCATTTCACTATACACACAGACACTCCCCTTCTGGTCACCTCATCCATCTGGCCATCGGAATCCTCCTCCACCTGGGCAGGTGTGGCCAGAGAGTCTCCTATAAAAATGGCTCCTTCTCTGCTGGAGCTCAGACATCACAGGCTTCGGCTGAGACTCACTACAGACTCACCAGAGACCTACAGACCGTCAATTACCAAAGACCTCCAGATCGTCACTAGAGACCGTCCTCAAAAGCAGAAGACATCCCGCTGACCAGACAGCCTGCTGCCCATCAGACAGACCTCTTGAGTCTCCACTGCGGCATCTAAAAGTGAGTCTTTGTCAAAGTTGAGACTGTTGCACTTCTGCTAGTGTACAGGCTACATTTTTTATATTAATGCCATGAACAAAATTTACTCACACTGACCACAGTACTCTGTCCAACCAGCCTACTGACCAACCAACCTGACCGACCAGCCTACAGCCTACAGACCTCCTGGAGTCTCCATCACATCAGCTACAGGTGAGTCTTTGAGTCTGTTGGATGTTTGGTTGCGTAGGCAACACTTTTGACATTGCAGCAGTGATGCGCATTAAATAAATTCATTTTTCTGTGAGCTGAACTTTTTACAATATTTACTACTACTATTTACAATCAAAAAAAAATTAGTATTCTGTCAGGAGAGGATGCACAAGGACAACATTAATAAATTGATCATAAACGTGTGGTATGTAGTGCAGACTCTTATTGGTAATGATAAACTGTTCCAAAGTTTGTTGCCTTCCACTGACCGCAGTCTGTCCAAAAGTGTTGCCTTCTTTTTTTCTTTAAAAAAACACAGTGGAATAATGTAGAGCCTCGTATACAAAACAGGCGTACTTTAAATGTTCCAAACGTAAAAGCTTGTGTCTTTCCAGGATGTTACAATGATGAAATAACTATACATCATAGACTTGTATAGCTGCTTTGAAAAGTGATTCATTGAAAGTTGTCATTAGAGACCAGCCAGTAAAATAATATGTGAAAATATCATTGAATGGAGAACAGAGAAAATCCTGATGTAATTTATGTAAAAAAAAAAAAAAAAGAAGACATTTGCCTAAAGAAATCTGTATATTGAACTTGTTTTTATCTTATTTCACACCCTTTTCACATGACTTTTAAAAGTTAAGATGCATGGAATCAATTGTCATGAGATACACATTCACAATATTACCGTAAGCTCCTCACCTCAAAGGAACCGTGTTTACCTGCGGCCAAACTAACTACCAACCTCACCCTCACTCAAGCAAATGTATATTGCTTAATAATAGTATGTGTTTCTCGTGTGTGTTGTCAGTCATGATGTCTGCTGGCCGGCTGCTCCCTCTGCTGATGTCCTGCTACTTCCTGGTTGTGGACGCCAACCCACCCATACCCCGACCAGGTGAAGCAACTCCAAGGGACTTTGACAAAGTCAAAGCAGGGTTTTTTATTTCTGCTAAGTATGGTCTTCATGCCCTTGAGAAGTTGACGGGTGGTATTGTTCCCCTTGTGGCGTTGATTCCTGGTCAGCAAGGCATGATTGCAACTGGTGTGTTAGGTATTGCTCAGGCAGGACTGTCGCTTATGAATGAAAAAATTAGTAATGAAGACCCTTTGCCTGCTTTAAAAAAGAATTTAGATTCGCTACAATCTACTCTCAACAATTATCATACCCAAGAGAGGTTTGATAGGTGGATGTTTCATGATACAAGAAAGGATATCAGTGCAGCTTGGGTAATGTTTTTATCAATGACATTAAATGCTGTTCAGACAAATGATGACAATCAACGTTTGGTACACATGAATGAGTTTGTTGACAAACACAAGCCAAAGTACGTATATGACTTGCATGTCTTGCTATCAGAGGGCGGAAACAAGTTTGCTTTTAATGTGGGTGATTTGCTGGGTGAGCATGCTCATTGTCATGAAAATGACATCAAATACTATACAAGGTTATTTTTTTCACTCACACTGCAGGGCAATATGATGAATCAATTTTACTATGCATCTAGGGGCATGGTGTCTGATTGGATATTGACAGAGCAACTTCATATGACACATGATGCATTATTCGTTATGTCAGTTGTCCAGCAGCAATGCCTTATTAGCAGCATGGATTACGCTTTGAAGGATGTAGCAGAAATCATGGACACGCACACTAAAAATGACCGCCAAGAGCTAGCTAATGAAGTTGTGTCATTTTTAGACAAGATGTTTGACAGGTACCACTGGTTTGTGGTGGCATTCATATCCGAAAGTTCCTCCCATTACATATGGGAAAATCAAAACAGTCACATCTTGACAGGTTTCAGACTTGTGAGTAGAGGGGATGTCACCGTTGGTGTAGCCAGACAGGTGAAAGGCAAACAGCCCTCAGAGCGAAACAGAGCGAAAATCAACGAGGCCATTAGAAAATGCTTGAATAATAAAAAAAAGTGCCACGAGATGGGAACAGCACTCGATGAATGTAAAGACACAGTGTCGTTGGAGGTAGGGAATGGCAAAGAAGATATGATTGCAATAAGCAAGACCTTTACAAGTGCCCATGCCTTCAAGTGGAAAGATAAATCTCATCAGAAAATCAGTGTAAATGAGGAAATCAGGGGAAATAAGGAGGACGACTCAGAGAGGAAGAACAGTGTAGAGAGTGTGGTCAGTGTGGCAGAGTGGGCAAAGGATTTTGAATATGAAAATGATATGCCTGAGTCTGTGATAAGATTTTCAGATGAGAAGACTCCATATATTTTCAGTGAGGAGTGTGACACATCACGGACAGTCAACAATAAATTTAAGGGCAAGTTTGTTGTTATGATTAAAAGTGAAGAAGAAATATTAAATATAGATCTTTGCAAAAATCTGAATGAATGCGGAGGGAAGAAAAGAGGCAGCTGTATTAAATTGGATGATGTCTATGTAGCGACATGTGAGTGTAATTATCCATACTATGGGGATACATGTGAAAACAGCATAATGGAATACCAAAAACCGTTAAAAGAAATTGTGGGTGCACAATAATTATCGGGCCGATAACAGAAATTATTACGTCATTCCGATAAGTCTGATATCATGACGAATAGCCCAGATAGCATAGCCTATATAATTTCAGTGCCCCGCTCCCACTAACGCTAAATTAAAGGTCTTATCGTAGCCCTAAAAGTACACATCATACAATCAATTACAATGTATGAGTTCACAGCTGCACGCTTATAGAAAATGTTTATTTTTATTATTATGTTACACCTTTCCTGCTGTCGGCTCCCAGACCGTAGTCGAGAGCACAGGGGAGACGTCGATGTTCTCTCGGGGGTAACACCCTTCACTTTGACCGGCAGTGGGTCTTATAGGTCGGAATATGGTCGGAATGAAGCAGCCGCCGATTATTGAAAGGCTGTGTACTTTATTCTTAGTTTCACTAACTTTACAGTACATGTTGGCACAGAGACAACCAGACTCGTTCATTACTTCACTAAACTGACACACGCTACCGCTCGCTCTCCTCGCTCGTCCACTCACACACACACTGCCATTCTCGCGCACACACATGCGCTAACTCTCGTAACAATTATTATTGACAACAGTTAGCTGAACATTATAGGGTCCTGTCCTTCCACTCCCTGTTTTCTCAGTTAAAGCCGTTTGCGACGCCTTTCTTATTCGTCGTTTCTTCTATTTGTCTGTGACTCCAATGCTCCAATCTTTCATCGATCGATATGGATGTTGTGGATGCAACGGAATATATGATGCATCGCTGCAGCAACATTTAAGATGATCGCGATGAGTTCTGCCCATTCTGCCTCCGTTGCTGCGGTCAGACCAAAACACACCTGAGTGACAGGGGCCGTTGTGGACCCTACGTCATATCCCGCCCCTTGCAAGCCTGCCCCCCTGCTGATGACTGTTGACCATGGTATGGATATATCACATCATGTAGCATTAGTAGCCAACGCTAGCTACCACTTTAGCCACCTGACCTGAGCACGCAAAACCCCCAGCGCTTATGGTTCAGTCCAAACTCAACGGTAAAATTGTAAAATTAGAATATTGACGCATTTAAAAAAAATAATAATTATCCACTACAAAAAAAACACATGCAACCAATTACAAAATCAGAAATAGTGGCAATTATCCATTTGCTGTGTAGTTGGTAGAAATAGAGAATTGAAGTTTAAACCCAATTTTTATTTGGATATTGCAAATAGAACGCACTGCAAAGCGTTACACAGACCATAAATTAATCCAACCTTGTTGCAAATCTGCTGTAGAAGTATGAAAGCATAAAGCCAACAGTCAACAGCGTGAAAATATATTCTGTTTCTGATGATCAGAGGTCAAAATAAAAACAATGCATATGAACACCAATGGAATGCAGACGGAATAAGACAGAGATGGATTTAGTGGAAATTAGGGCATTTAGTCGTAATGTGCTTCGCTACTTATTTGGTTGAGTGTCAAAAAATCTCATGAAATGGTATTAGCTTCTTGTCCTACTTGACATATTTTGATAAAACCCTGTTTGTTATACAGGTATTCAACACACAAAAAATAATAAAGCATCAAATGTTACCCTCTGGGGGCGTGCCCTGAGCTGCACACACGCCACCACAAAGATTATATTACTGACATACTAAATATTACCTGTAAAAGGAGTTTAATAATTGATCTAACATTATTATATAACTTCAACAAAACTTGGTGTCAAGAATTCTAGTTGATTTCATGACATTTTCTGATGCCTTCAATATTTCTGAGTTCAGCAACTGATGATGTATTAACTTCTGATTTATCAGGAAATGGTTTGGTGGAACGATCATTGACACTAATGAAAATTATGCATTTATGTATTGTGGTTAAGGTATCTCACTACACCTCCACATAACCTGTTTGTCTGTTTAAGGAGGAAGTAGGAAAATGATTGGTCTTCGAAACATTGTCATTAACTATACCACATCGTCAGTTGCTAGGTAGATCTTGGCTGAAACGCAAACTGCAAACTAAAGAGCCTCTGTCCTCAGGCAGGCAGATCATATTTACTCCATCAGGGAAAATTATAGAAAAAAAACCTAATAAATGTTACGGATATTTTAGTTGATAAACTGGAGAAAATTATTTGCTGCAAGGCAATGTTCATTGAAGTCGGTGGTGATAACCTCGACCCAAATAAATTTATGTTAATGCAAACATTTTATTTCATCAAATTGTTTTATTTTTCAGTGGTGTAGTGGGGATTATTTAAGTGGGGAAACACTATTCTTATGACACCATCACAAAGAATATTATACATGTATAAATATGCAAATTATCAATATTTTTACTAGAATAAGTAGGGGGACTCCATACCCCCATGTCTCCTGTCCACTACACCCCTGTATATATTAGGATGTGTCCTTGGACAATCATTATATAGTATCATTTTATTTAATCAAATTGTTTTATATTTGGGTGTGTCCTTGGACAATGTACCAATGTTTTATTTTATACCATGTACCCAGACCTTATTTTAAATTCTACTCTATTTTCCTTAAACTCATGTGGCTACTTGTACATGTATAAATTGTATGTAATGTTTTTAAATGTTTCCACATCATCCTTTCCTGCCTTAGACCATGTGACCTGACTGGATAGAGTTTAAACCAATGAAAATGCTTATCCTGCTTCAAGCTACTTTTCTGCTTTTGCTAGTTGCTTAAATAAATACAAAGTAATTGTCATTGCTGTTTCTTATTTTCATGAGTATGTTTTTGAAAAGTTTGCATGAGTTTATGATTTTGATAATATATACATCAATTATTACAACGTTTAGTAGTCATTGTAAAATTATTAGTATTATTAGTCATTTATAACATATAATTTCATGTTATGTTTACTCAGTATTGTTATGATATTTTGGTCCAGGAAAGGCCGCCGAGACAGGATCGCTTTTAACTCACTTTATTTGGTTAAGGTTATTGGTCTATTGTCTATCGTCTATGAAACAAAAGGAGAGGGATCGTATATAACACGCGCGGAGCGTCTCTAAGCTTAACATCCAATCGATACGCCGCCCAAGAGATTCTGACCTAAAATGGCGGAGTCTGAGTTAAATAAGAAGGTAGAGATGGGCGTGTTCTGTGGCTTTAAAAGCCCGCCCCCTTTCATCTTTGTATGATCAGCTGCTGCCTGGTTGTGCAGCAGTCTTAAGGTTTATGTTATGTTTACTCAGTATTGTGGCTATGGGAGAATATTATGGCTGAAATATGTTACAGTATTGTGGCTATGGGAGAATATTATGGCTGAAATATGTTACATGATGCAGTCGCATTAAACAAAGACGTTGAAAGATGGTGCGAACTATGAGAGAGACGCAGAGGAACTGTCCTTACAAGGCTTTTGTCAGGATAAAAAACAAGTGGTCAGCAAAATAAAGAATATGTTGGCGTTTTTGCACTTGTAAATAGTTCATCGCGTTCGTAGCCTACACTCAGACGTGAACGCATTCTTGCATGCGGGTGCCTCATAAAAAAATTAAAACATTCATGAATATGCTAATTATTAAGTAATTATTAATTATTATTAAGAGGTCTAGACTCCGCCTTCTCCAGTGAACAAAGAAAAGCTGGCGCCGTTACGAACGGGAGATTTCATCCCGTCGGTTTTACACAGGCAAGACGGCAAAATTGCTGGGCGTGACAAGCCGCGACCGAACCGGCTTTGCAGTGTAAAAAGGCCTGCTGATCCTCATATTGTTGGTCAGACTTTGCGTTTAAAAAATGCAAAGTCTGTGGTGTCCGCCTTCTGATATGGACACAAAATAATGTGGCAACAGAAGCTTATTTATTTTTTAAAAGCTGCGGATGGATAACTGCAAATGGACAAACAGGTGCTCAACATTAAAATCATCGGAGGTTGATGCATGAGCACCGCAAAGAGGCACTCAGCAGGACACACACACAGTCACAGTGTTGAATCTGTTGTTGTGTGATTGATGAGGACGTGGGTAGGGGTCAGGAAACACAACACACACAACGCAACACACACACAGTCACAGTGTTGAATCTGTTGTGTGTTTGTTGTGTGATTGATGAGGACGTGGGTAGGGGTCAGGAAAAGCATAATGGAGGGGAGCTGGTAAAAATTAAAGATTCAGCTTAACACATCCCTCCCCAACACACACACACACACACTTCTATGAATAATTACACACTCTCTTGATGACTGAATGGAATTAATTGCTTCTAGTTTCTCTAAGAATTTTTGGCTGCAGAAATGCCAAGTGTGTGTGTGTGTGTGTGTGTGTGTGTGTGTGTGTGCGTGTGTGCCCGTGTGGGGTTTCGGAGAAAAGATGCCCTTAACACATCCATCCCTACTGTCGAGGTGATCCCGATCTAGAGATCTCTAATGGCAATCTGAACCCCTAATGTCACACCATCCTCATCTCTCTGTCTCCAGTGAATCACCAGAACAGAGAAAAAATAGTCTGTACAGTCTTAATCTTGAGGATGGATCGGGACACGTACCTATCTCTGTCCTTTATTCTCCCATGTCTCTCTTCCTCCATTGCATTTTCCTTTGCTTCTTTCCATCCCCACACTGGTGATTGTGTGTGTGTGTGTGTGTGTGTGTGTGTGTGTGTGTGTATGCACTCCCTCACCTCCACCTTCTTTTGATTGAAACTTGAAAATGCTCTGCTCAAAGTGTTTTTTCCGGAGAGCCTAAGTAATGAAAGGTAAGGTGGGGGACAGAGGGAGACATGAGACAAAGGGGACAGCAAAGAGTATGAGGTGGAGTGAAGGAGAGATAGGGGACATGCTAAGAAGAGTAGGAGGATGGTGTGAAGAAGAGGAGGAGGGGGAGATTGGAGATGTAAGGAGGAGGAGGAGGAGGAGACTTTCCGGAACCATGCACCATGAGGCGCTGGACAAGGTGGGGGAAACATTTAATTTACAGTACACACACACACACACACACACACACACACACACACACACACACACTATAAACCTTTACCAATCCCCAGAGGGTAATTCAGGTGACTGCAGCAAACGCAATGATACAGAGACAACACATGAAGTAATTAAAATAACTTTCTTGCTTTGTCCCACATCCTATTTATTGTCTCTCTTGTTTCACTACGAGCAGTGTGAAACCAATTAAGGGGGTGTATACTTTCCCCCCATCTTCACCCTATTTACAACAACAAACGTAATTGTCAAAATAGACATAATGCTCATTCCTCTCCAAATACAGTACCTCTTCTCCAGAGCTCTTTTTACTTCATTCTAAAAATGAAGACGAGAATGAAAACCCAGTGCTGAATCCAAGTGTGTCCTCACTGATGTTTGCCTTCAAAACCCTGAACCTGTCTCTGCTCTTTAGCTCCCAAACCCCTGAACCTGTTCTTTAGCTCCCAACTCCAAAAGAATAATGAAGACACAAAGGCAGACGGATCCATCATAGCTATAGGCTGGTCTATTTCGGCACATTAAAACCTGAAGGTTGACAGCTGAGCAGCTCCGTTGAGAAGTTGAGGGAAATCAGTCTCCAAACTTTACCTGCGCCAGACACTGTTCAAGTATGTTTCTTTCTGCTTTGTGAGGCATCTCATAAGTGTGTCTAATGGTTAGGCCAATTACCTTCTGAACTTTTTTCTTGAATGAGCAGAATCCCCTTGACGGCAAACTAGGGTTAGGGTTATGTGTTTTTGTCTCCAATGCTGTTGGCCTTGGTATTGTAATCCAATACGATAGTGGAGGAGTTTTGAAGGGGCATGTTGTATGGAGAATAGGTGATTCAGTGAGAAGTACCTTCAGAGAAGTGCGTTCTTATTCACACACGAGGCAGACTCAAAGTGCTTCACATAGAAACATTGTCATACAATAAAATAAATATTAGAATAAAATAGATAAGTAAAAGAAAACAAAGGCAAAGTTTAAAAAATGCATTGTAAATTAATAAAATAAAATAGATTTTAAAAATAGATAGCGTGCAATGTATTTAAGATTTAGCAGAAAGCTAAAGCAAAAGTCTTCAGTCTTGTTTTTTCTTAGTGTTCATCAAGAATCTGTGATTCACACCTATTATACAACTGCAGAGGTCTGTGGTCCAGTAATGCTGAATAGTTCTATCAGTTCTAGACTCTGATGACACTCTATGAGAGCTATTAGATAACTTGATGGCCCACAGCAGCACTAATTACAGGCAGGTCAACTTAAACACAATGCAATGGATTTGATAACTTTGCAAAGCTCCTGGCCTTGAGTGATGCAACCTGATGAGCCAGCAAAATTAGCTAATAGACAGATTTCCAAGTCCCTCTGAAAAGTTGATGGTTTCATGTCAATGTTTCAAAATAAACCTAAATCAGACCAAACAACCTTTCATTACGTTCATAACTCATATATGAGTAGCGTAAAAAAAATAAGACATGGTGATCAATGTAATTTGACACATTTTATGAATTTGTTTTGTATTATATTAACTCGTAATATGAAATCTTTAGCCCCTTTCAAACATACACTGTATACAATCTCTTCTGCACCTCTAACTCTAGATGGCGCCATTTATCCCTAAATGTTATTTCTTGTAATCTGGTTGTGCACCTGGTTTGTATTTGGTTGATCACATCTTGTAGTAAGCATGAGAATATACAAATGTGAATGATATATTAATTTGGTCTAAGATAAGTTCTCTGTTGTCAGAATATACATATGAAATAGACAAAGCTCTGAAATATATATTGGTGCACTACAAGTGGCCTCATTTGGCCCAATCAAACTATCAGCAAATCTAAACGTAGGTGTCCAGAGCTGTCAAACTGTTTTGGTAGCCCATTGTTTGGCAGAGTTATGATGCTTCATAACTTCATTTAAGTGATTTGTGACATTAGATCAGTAGCTCAGTTACGGCTCCACTGACATCGCTCATTCTACAAGACGAGAACTCTCCAACAGTGGACATGGTACAATAAATAAAAAACACTCCCATCGCAGTGGTATGACAGGCTTCGATTTGAAGACCACTGACAATCTAAATTGGATAAATCATATGCTGAATAAATAATTGAATGTGAATAAGGTGTGAACAATATCGAATTATTTTACATTACAATACATTACAAACACTTTTGTCCAAAGCAACTTACAATAGATGTAATCAACCATGAAGATACAACCCAAAAGGGCAAGAATCATGCAAGCACATACAATTTTACAAATAAGTAAACTGTTTAAAGGAAGATGTGTAGGGTTCCAGCTCTTCACTTAATCTTTATAATAGTGACCATAAAGTAAAAATGAATCATAAAAGCATAAAATTATCTTAATCCCATTGGAATTTTATATTTAAAGTTATTTTGGTCTGGAAACGTAAATGTATGTTGTTTGCCTTTAAACGTTAGCATATTGTTTTTAGAAGGAGCAGGGACCCCCTCCTAGGTCGTGTTGGTGGTGCACCAGGCTGGGTGATAATCAGATTACATTACTTTGAATAGTCCTGTACAGGCAGTGGTTAGTCATTGTTTTTCTCTTTACAATATTTTTGTTATGTTCTCTCTTTTTGTCTGCAAGGCGCTTAACCTTGTAATTATCAGCCATTCAGTGTGTTCTGCACTCGACTGGTTCTCCGAGGGGGGTCATTGTGCTGTGTAATGCCTGTCGACTGCTCATGCATCCAGCCAATGTCCAGGTCTGAGCCCAGAGTAGCGCTGTGTGGTAATACGACATACAGTCAGGGCTGATGCAGGAGTTCATCAAGAGGGACATCTTTGAAGATGTGTACAGGCAATGATTGCTTTCCTTCTGTCCAACACTGCCACCATCCACCACCAATGGGAAATGCTTAAATGAACTGTATTGAACTGTTGGCTAATCGAACATTAGTTAAATTAAGTGAGAACAGGACTGGCATAATTTCAGCTTTTCCTCACCCAGGTTCTTGTCATGACAATGGGTATTCATTCGTATTTGTCAATGTTACTGTAACATTACATACTGACACCAATGCTTGTTAGGGGTGTGTGTCATTCATTTCATGATTACTTTGAACCTAGTACATTTGCATTTTGGTTTAACCCTATTTTGTGGAGTAGTTCAAGCTAAGACTGAAATAAGTTTTCCGTGTTGTAAATGATCATTATTTTTGGTATTATTGTATCCAATTTGTGGTAGGTATCCAAAGGTATGCATCTGCATTTGCATGCACTTGTTCATGTAAATATTATTTTTCTTTTTATACTTTGTGTTAATTTGTTCAATTTTCCTGAACTTTATTTATTACAATCAGTTTGTTATTTTAATTTCTGAAGTTAATGAAAATTATTGAAACCTCTAATTTTGCTTTTGTTAAATGTGGCTAATTTAAATGTATTATTAAAAGTAGACACTGAGATTTACATTTGACTGGAGAACAGTCAATAATAATTTTTATTTACTACATTTGTTAAATCTTAGCAGCCTGTATGTATTTGTTTTCAAACAACAAAGGCAGTGAAGTCATCAAAATAATAGCACCATTAAACCTTGTTCTACCAACCATCATCCTAATGTTGTTTCTATTAAAGCCAAACATCATTTAGGCTCATTTGTGGGGTCATGTACACCATAATCATGTTTGCGAACCCTGGGGGGCTATGAGCCACAGCAACAGAGCTGAACACGTAACATCAGGGTCAAATACCAATATGCTGTTAGCTGATTCTGATATTCAATCTCCTTCCAATATTCACACTTGGCAAAAAAAACATTTGCATATCATTTAAAAGTGCAAGGACTGCATTCTAAAGGGAAACGCTTGAGGAACAATGGGAGGTCATTCATGTATAATGTACATAAGATCTACAATCTGTCCCAGTGATGCTAAAGCCAATGGTGGATATACCCTCACTCTCTACTCACCTTATCTCAGCTCACTTATGCAACCGCAGCACAGTAGAATTCATGTCAGAATTGATTAAATTCTGAATTTCCCCTGCTCATGCAACGGTGGTAGATATCCCTACATAGTTTATAGTTTAGCCCTTCATATTCATCAATTATTACAAATATGAGATACTGATCAAAGCATATGATTAAAATACACTAAACATATTACTATTGACATTATTCCTGTTTAGGACATCAGTAGGCTACTAAAAGAACAGGGGAAGTACTTGTGGCTTGTTATGTGTTCATCTCAACCGTGCCACCATCTTTCAACACATGTAATGTGGACTGAAATGTACAACATAGGACTTCCTGGAGCACACTGTTGTTGATCATTGAGACTCCTTATTCAAATGTCTTATGAGGCAGAGAGATCCAGCCTTTGTTTGGACAAATTAGAAGGACACCACCGATTTATCCTTCACAGTCTTCTGCCAGTAACAAACATCTGACCGGAGCAATGGCGACAAGAAAGCAAATAGCATTGTCCAAATCAATACAATACATATAGGAAACTCAGCTTTTCCCTTTTTATAGCATGGCTTGAGAATTTAAACTTATTCTGAGGCTTTGGCCAAACGCCAAAGTCAATGGGAGTTTATAATGATATGATGACTCTTCTTGTATGCCCTCTAACCTCATCTACTCTCTGTTGTGCCTCAACACAATACAAAAAATGGCCCATGTAACATCAGTATCGAAAGAGGGTTGTTAAAGTATGGAATGATTATTATGGCTCTACCATATGTATGTGAAGTTACTGTTGAAATGATCAACAAAAGCTTGATACAATTTAACCATCAACAAGCATTTCTCATGCATCCCATGACAACTGATTGGCGCCTCTAACCCTAACCCTATTTGGGGCTCCTCCAGACCCGGGTGGGGGTGTTAAAAATCAGGTTTATTGCAAAGGTTTGATAATTAACATGACAAGGGTGTTGCCATCCAGAAGATCCTGTGAGTGAGTCGGCTGGTTTAACCTCTGGGTTAGGGTTAGGGTTAGCTAACCCTAACCCTAACCCTAACCCTACACTGATTACTCAATGTGCACGAGGTGTGCAGCCTCCCCCAGTCCCAGAGGCCCATCAGACTGGGCCAGGCTGATTAAACCAGCCATCTACGTTTTTGGGAGCTCTGTCAGCATTGTTGTGCTTTAATTATTTATCATTCAATTTGGTACAGCTGCAGCTTGGAATTTATTTAGTAGATTCAGAAGCATAAATAAAACTAGCTGATTATCTGACTAATTTAGAATTGCATTTAGGCAGAAATAAATTAGCGAATCTTCTATATTATCCAAAGTGTCATCTATCAATAGAGCCAACGGTTGCGCAGCTAGCCCTTATATTCGTGGAGCTATTCATTGATTTTGTGTATGACATTATAGGCGAGATAGAAAAATAAATCACTTGGGTGGAAGCTGTTAAAGGTCGTTGCTTTTTCCTATAGAGAACTAAACCGGATGGGAACTTAATAGAGAAGATGGTCGAGTTACTTCTTCAGCCTCTACGTCTGTGATGCAAAGATCCAATCAATACATGAAAGGCTCTGAGAAGATTCTCCTCCAGAAGATCTGTTGAAGCAGATGTATAATTATGGAACATTTCTAGTGGATATCATTGTGGTAGTGGTGATATCCTCAGAGGTCAACGCCATCCAAGGCCTCTGTTTCCAACCGCATCTCCCTCTCCATTGAGTCGAAGCTCACAATGGTTAATTTGCCTCAGTGCCGGACCATGTAGCTAAGTCCCAGTATCGCCCTTTCAGCGTTCAGTTTCGTCTTTTGTACTTTGTGTGGTGTGTGTGTGTGTCTGTGTGAGTCCCTGTGAAAGGGCGCTTGATGAAATCAGTATGAAAGCCAAAGAGTTCCAGGTTCACTGCTTACTGTTCACCGCACTTTTGAGTTATTAACAGGCATTGCTGGCCACCGCTCAGAGGAGAAGGAAATGTATATTGAACGAGGACTTGCAGCGGAAAAGGAAATCTGAACTCCGAACAAAGACCATGCACAATCAGGCGAGAGAGAGAGAGAGCAGGAAATGAGCAGCAGACTGTGGCTATGGGGGGCGTAGGCGAGGGGGGGGGGGGGGGGGGTTCTTGACAAGGAGAACTGTTGCTGAAGTTGGCCGTGGTCAGGTTCTCATTGTTGGATCTGCATCTTTCACAAGACATTCTTTCTGGCCAGAAAGAATGGAGATCATCTCTATTCGTATGTATCATAAGTCAACCCAGTCTCACACCAAAATGTAGTATGACTATGTTGGTCCACAGTGAAAAACGTAGTTTTAATACAATTTTTGGCCTATTCTTTTCTATAGGTCTTGCCAGAAAATTGTAAGAATACAAAAGATTATATCGTTGCTTGGTTGATATGGACGCTAATATTGCTGAAACCAAACATGGCTGACATTTATTTGAGCATCAGTGGAAAATGCAATAGTGAACAATTGGCATTACAATTATTTGGGGGATTTCAGGGACTATAATGGAAGGCTATTTTCTGTCAATTTTTCAAACATGTGGACTCTCTCTCTCTCTCTCTCTCTCTCTCTCTCTCTCGTTTAGTCCAGCACGAAAATAGTCTGAGAAACACTCCCATTCAAAATTTGTGGGTTTACATTTTGTTCTGTGTAACACGAAAAAAGTCTGACAATCGTGCTCTGGGACACGATTCAAGAGATTGTTTGTGCGCATGAGCACGAATCGTGTGATACCGGGTTGGCTTGTTTACGACCTATGGCCATTATTTCATTTTCTGCAACACATATCCTGTATTTAATGGTTGAACACACTATTCTGAACAACCCCGAACATATTGATTATAGGTTCCTCTGATAGGAGCGGGATGCGAGTTCTATGTAATGGTTCATTTACACAAACTCGGATGAGGATTTATCAATTTAATAGAGCACTTCAGTCATTTACTAATGTTGGGAAAATATCGTCTGTCCAATTACTCGAGCAGATAAACTGAGACGGAGAGGAGATCAAATTTGTCGGCACAGGGCCTCGGATTTATTTGGTGAAGTAGCAAAGGTTACACTGAGTCCTAAAGCATAGGAGATCGATCGAGCGAGAATGTCCCTAACAGCGCTGAGGTCGTCTGGAGCTTCACCTCCGTGGAGGCGCCGCTTCAGATGAGCATGATGGTTCTCTGTGTGTGTTTTATGTGTTCAGAGCTGGCGTGGGGGTTACCCGGGTCCAGCTCCCTGTTCAGCTCCCTAACCTTGAGAAGGGCGGGAGGCGCCCCGGGCTGTGGTTAGGCTGTGTTAATTACTGTGATCTAACGGTGGGATTTCTGACCGTATTCTCTTGACCTTACGGGCCATGACATAAAAGTTGAAAGGCATACTACGTTCTGGGTTGATTTGACCTTTCGGGCCTTGACATGAGAAAAGTTAAAAAGGCATACCATAGATGTGATGTGTTTGTTTTTGCCCATCACTAATTTAAATCAATGTAACATCTGAGCTGCCGCACATCGTTTTGTTTTTACCGTAAACTAGGTTCCGCTGGCTAGCAAATAGATGCACAATATACTAAGGTGTGCCAGACAGAAGAGCTAATGACCCCTCATATGTGAGAGGTTATTATCCATGCTGGGTGTGAATGGACTATTTCTGTTGTTGAGTGCAGTGATCATGACAAGCTGCATATTAATAGGAATAAGGAATAGTGTTTAATTTCTAAAGGTGGAAAGTAAAATCTACCAGAATCATCTCAATTATCAACCACATTATTGTTAAGTGTGGATATATACGATAAATGGGGGGCGGGGGGATTCTGAACAAAAATGTTGCAAAAATCTCTCCACATGTTTGAAAAACAAGTTATGCAATAAAATATGTAATTGTTATTTCTTCAACAGGCTAACTGGCTACAATAACATGAAATAACTGAATGAAGTTTATGACAAAAAAAAGGCACATTTCTAACTAGTACTGTTATCAAAATGCATTATAACACCAAAACAATGTTATTATTGCATTTTTCCAAAAACAATTAAACATTAACTTTATTTAGTCAACATTTTACACAAAATTGTATTTGTTTAGTTAGTTAAAAGCAAAAACCTTAAGTTCATCTAAGTTAATGAACTTGTATTACATTAACGCATATATATTGAATTGCTTTAGTAACAAACACGTTTTTTTCATGGTGGGGGGGGGGGGGGGGGAAACGGAGATGTGAACATTTAAAAAAACATCTCACACTCACTAGCTCACTCACTCACTCCCCCTCACACTCACTCTCACTTTCTCGCTCACTCTCACTCTCGAGCTATGAAGGCCTGGTTTGCACTTTGAAGTGCATTTCCACACCATACGAGAAACTTTGGTATTTGAAATTATGTTGGCCACTGCACTCGAGCAGTTTCTGGATTACTTTTACGGAAGTACGGAAATCATAATTTTTGACTACCATCCCACCTTATCCTCCTGCTCCTTAGGTGCGCTTAGTGCCAACATCCATCCCTTTGTAAAAAACCTTGGTGTCATTTTTAACAAAGATTTTAAATTCAATAAGCAAATAAGCTCTGTCGTAAAAACAAGCTTCTTCCAACTGAGAACTATCGCTAAGGTCAAGCCCTACCTCCCCCCCAAACAGCTGGAGATGGTCATCCACGCTTTAATTTCCTCAAGAATCGACTACTGCAATTCACTATACATCGGTATCGACCAGGCGTCACTTAGGCGCTTGCAACTAGTGCAGAACGCAGCTGCCCGTCTTCTCACTGGCACTAAAAAACGAGACCACATCACCCCAGTTCTGGCCACAATCCATTGGCTCCCTGTTAAATTTATAGTAGATTTTAAGGTGCTTTTATTTGTTTTTAAATCACTCCATGGCCTGTCACCCTCCTACCCATAGACATATATACATAGACGCCGCATTGACTGCTGCCGCCCACTAGAGCGACGTGCCTACAGGGCGGCCATCTTGGAACAGGACCATTCGCTCCTACAGTGCATTACGTCTATGGAGAAATGATGCGTCTACACAATAAAAATTATCATAAATCGCTCATTTGTCAAGCTATTTTCACGGGGTGTGTTTGTCAAACATCAGACCAGATAGACAGACAGACAGACAGACATAAATAGAACAAAAATAACCCAAAAAACGTTCAGGTGTGTTCAGGTCTTTATTGCTTGAAGGCTATTACATTTGAGTATCTTATCCTTTGTCTTCGTCTTCTTCTTCTTATTATTATTATTGTTGTTATTATTATTATTATTATTATTATTATCATCATTATTTTATATTAAATTATTACTGTTATTTTTTATTATTGTTATGCCAATCATTATATTATTATTATTATTGAAGACATAGGATCTGCTGTCTACCCTTTGTGAAAAGCAGACCGTCAGAACAGCTTGCAGGAGCTTACAGGACTCATCACGTTCTGTTCCATTTTTTTGAGTGGCTCCCCTGAGGATGCAGACTTTGTTGCATACTGCAGGACACAGAGGAAAACTTTGTTCCTCGTGGCTTTCCTAAACTCCCACCACCCTCTGATCAGTTTTATCATCTCTATGAATAAAGTGATTTGATTGATTCCAAATATTCAAACTAAACAGGCAGTTTGAATTATCAGAGGGTTAAGTAGTAAAACTTGAAAATATTCAAGGAAAGAACAAGAACATTACAGTAACACACCCCTCCAAACAAACTATTTATATGAGTATTTACAACCTGTCATGAATTGGAGCTAAAACCCCTGAAAGAGAACTGTTTTGCACAGTTTCTTTCTTGTGCTGCCACTCTGGTATTCGAGTGATGTAAGTTTTGCAATGTGGTGCAGCCTAATTTTGAGGAACACAGACACCACTAGTTTCAGTAGGTCAGAATGGTGGTTGTCAATGCCAAATTGTGTGTCTTCAGTGTGTTCCCCGAGCAAAAATACATCATCCGTACCAATCTCCTCACGGACCACATGCATGACCACTGACACCTTGGGAGCTTGCTCTGAGTGGACCACCTGGCGAATCACCCGCTCTGCTGCTCTCACTACTTTGACTGTGCCCTCTGAGGGAATCATGAGCCCGCCATTATTTTTGAGCACAAGTAGGTGGTAGCTCTCATCATGTGAAGAGGGTACGGCATCTGCCACCAGGCTGGCACGGCACACATGGCAAGAGAGCCTTTTTAGAACCTGCCGAACAACGAACCCTGCAATGTAGACTAGAGCATTGTCTACAAGCCCACCAAAGCACGTGGGCAGGTAGCTGTGGTCACACACAAGGGCTGCAAAGTTAACGAACGGGGGAGGGAGTTCTTCTGCAGTTTCAGCGGACGACATCTCGATAGCAGACAGTGACACTGTGTCATCCTGTGCTGCCACGTTGCCTAGCCCACTTGGTGAGACACCACACCGGACCATCAGACGCCGGAAGATGCCCTGGAACTGGCCGGCAGAGGGATTGTTGTTCCACCCCCCTAAAGGAAAAAAACAACAAAAACGAACAATTTGTCCTGTTCTGTCAGAGTCATCTGGCTGGAAGTGCTCACTGCAGAGCAAGGACCTCTCAGTTGCCACAAAACCTTCCCGTTTCACTGCCAGTTCCCATTGTCGCTTTAAATTACTGTCTTTGGGAAACCTTAAAAATATGAGAAAAGTAGCGAGAGATGGAGAATTGTCTACAACAAAAAATAATTCCATGTAATCCCTTCCCATTAACTAGTCTGCCACCACTGTCCTCCCATTAAGCTGGCCAGCTCTCCCTGCCTTTCCTCCCACCAGAAGCTGCCTTCATCAGTTCTTGTTAACATTTCCATGTATCCAACATTCTGTGTTATAAACTGTTTTCTTGTCTGTAACAACATCTATTGCCCGTCCTCGGTGAGGGATCCCTCCTCTGTTGCTTGATTTTTCCCTGTTAAAAGGGTTTATCATGGAGTTTTTCCTCAGTGGATGTGAGGGTCTAAGGGCAGAGGATGTTGTTATGATGCCATGTAAAGCCCTTTCAGACAAACTGTTTGTAAAGACGGGCTATACAAATAAAATTGCCTTGCACAATAGAGCTAATGATGATCAATATACTGTATATTAGCTATATTAGACCGATCGCTGCAGTCTGTTGTTTTTTTCTGTGTAACGGGGAGTTGCTAGGGACGCCGCTTCTTAAACGTTTTTTTTTTTTTACAGAGATAGTTTATAGATTCATAACACCGCATTTAGACCAACATTTTTGTCTCAGATTAGTTATTTCACCAGTATGTGTAATACGCGGGATGATGTAGAGAGAACTGGTTAACCAAAGTCCTTCTCTGATAGAACCTGCATTCGAAGCTGAAAGGTTCCGTCCTGTCAGGGTTTATTTCACTGTATAACAACCTGCAGTACTCACACTATGTTATACCTTACTTAGCCTACATCTTACCTGTGAAAAGTGATCCCACGAGATCTGGTTTGTATGTTCCGCTCATTACAGCATCCATAGGCGGCACAATAGTCCGGCATCTTTTGACAGCAGCTCGTCTGCTGATAACATTAAGTAGGTTAAAATTCGTATTTTGGGTAGAAAAACCAGCATTTTAAAAATATCCAACCACGCTGTATCATAGCTACTTGTATGACGTTTTTAACGAACCAAACCGTTTGAAAATCGGTCAAAAAGTCAGAGAATAATTCTATTTTGAGATTGAGGAGTACCTGTTTCCCTCGTAGATGTTCATGTGCCGCTGCCTCTGTTGGTCCTGTTCCAAGATGGCCGCCCTGTCGGCACGTCGCTCTACAGTCGATGCGGCGTCTATGTATATATGTCTATGCTCCTACCTATGTCCCACCTAGAGCATTACGGTCTGCTGACAAGGTGCTGCTGATCGAGCTCACGACCAAGAGGAGCAGGGGTGACCGTGCATTTGCGGCTGCGGGCCCCAGGCTCTGGAACATGCTGCCCCTTCCTACTAGATCTGCCCAGTCGATAGGGGCTTTTAAATCCCTCCTCAAAACTCATCTCTTCTCCCACGCTTTTAATTGCACCTGATTTCTCTGTTTCCTGTTTTCCTGCCCTGTGCCATTATAAGCCCTTGTTTCATATTTTATTGTCTAGGGTCTTTTATTATGTCTTTATATTGCTGTGTTCTGTTGTATTATCTTTTTTTTTTTACCCTGTTCAGCACTTTGGTCAGCCATGGCTGTTGTAAATGTGCTATACAAATAAAGTTTGATTTGAACATTTGATATCGTTTAAAGATCCTGCACAGACTTTGGCATGCCTGATTCTATTGTCAGTTTTTCCACATTGTCGTCACCAAGGATAATTTGCAGACAAAAATAAAAGAGTATAAAGACATTAAATGTATAAATTAAAAGTATTAAAATTGGAAAGTCAACTACTTACTGTCACACTTTTAAGCATTGTAAAATAAAAGTGTGTTGCACCAAGAAAATGGCATACAAAAACAAAATGGGTAGTTGACAGTAGGGATGTCACGATACCAGAAATTTAGTAGTCGATACCAATACCAGTGAAATTCCACGATTCTCGATACCCAATTCGAAACCACGGTCAAAAACAAAACAATAAATCCCATGTCGTGCTCAAAAATCAATACAAGGTTGAGCAGCCTTAGGTTATCTAGTTCCCCTGCAAAGGGGAACTAGATAACCTAGATAATAGATACAGTGGTATTATATTCACAGTGGTAACATGCTGACATGGTCTATATTCACAGTGGTAACATGCCGATATGGTCTATATTCACAGTGGTAACATGCCGACATGGTCTATATTCACAGTGGTAACATGCCGACATGGTCTATATTCACAGTGGTAACATGCCGACTATGGTCTTTTTTCACAGTGGTAACATGCCGACATGGTCTATATTCACAGTGGTAACATGCCGATATGGTCTATTTTCACAGTGGTAACATGCCGATATGGTCTATATTCACAGTGGTAACATGCCGACTATGGTTTATTTTCACAGTGGTAACATGCCGATATGGTCTATATTCACAGTGGTAACATGCCGACTATGGTCTTTTTTCACAGTGGTAACATGCCGACTATGGTCTGGTTTCACAGTGGTAACATGCCGACTATGGTTTATTTTCACAGTGGTAACATGCCGATATGGTCTATATTCACAGTGGTAACATGCCGATATGGTCTATTTTCAGTGGTAACATGCCGATATGGTCTATTTTCACAGTGGTAACATGCCGATATGGTCTATTTTCACAGTGGTAACATGCCGATATGGTCTATATTCACAGTGGTAACATGCCGATATGGTCTATTTTCACAGTGGTAACATGCCGATATGGCCTATATTCACAGTGGTAACATGCCGATATGGTCTATTTTCACAGTGGTAACATGCCGATATGGTCTATATTCACAGTGGTAACATGCCGATATGGTCTATATTCACAGTGGTAACATGCCGATATGGTCTATTTTCACAGTGGTAACATGCCGATATGGTCTATATTCACAGTGGTAACATGCCGATATGGTCTATTTTCACAGTGGTAACATGCCGATATGGTCTATATTCACAGTGGTAACATGCCGATATGGTCTATTTTCACAGTGGTAACATGCCGATATGGTCTATTTTCACAGTGGTAACATGCCGATATGGTCTATATTCACAGTGGTAACATGCCGATATGGTCTATTTTCACAGTGGTAACATGCCGATATGGTCTATATTCACAGTGGTAACATGCCGATATGGTCTATTTTCACAGTGGTAACATGCCGACTATGGTCTTTTTTCACAGTGGTAACATGCCGATATGGTCTATATTCACAGTGGTAACATGCCGATATGGTCTATTTTCACAGTGGTAACATGCCGATATGGTCTATATTCACAGTGGTAACATGCCGATATGGTCTATTTTCACAGTGGTAACATGCCGATATGGTCTATTTTCACAGTGGTAACATGCCGATATGGTCTATTTTCACAGTGGTAACATGCCGATATGGTCTATATTCACAGTGGTAACATGCCGATATGGTCTATTTTCACAGTGGTAACATGCCGATATGGTCTATTTTCACAGTGGTAACATGCCGATATGGTCTATTTTCACAGTGGTAACATGCCGACTATGGTTTATTGACAGTCTACTGTCACTTGACGTGGACGCAGGCCTATAGAAAAGAATAGGCCAATAAAACGATTTCACATTTTTAGAGCCGTTATTGTAAAACAACTGTTTTTTCTAGTAGTAGTAATAGTATTTTTTTTAGTAGTTGTAAAAGTATTATCTAACTATTTCTGATATTCCTCTTGTTTTACTTTTACAGATTTGAGATATCTTAATTTACACATTTCAGGAATGTCCAAGATAACCAGTTGAACCAATGCTTACTGTTTGGCCAAACACTGGCCAAACAATGACGTTGTAGAAATCACCTTGGATTGTCTCTGGATCCCAGGGAATCACGGAACATTATTCATTCACATTCACATTATTCAAAAAAATATTTTTAGTTAATTTTAGTTAGTTAATGGTTTTATCTGGAAAATAACTGCAAAGGGTTTATGAATGTGAATCATCAGCCCTTTTGACATCATGTATGATGACCCTATGTACAGTAGAGCTTAGAATGTGTTTCAATCAACCACCCATACATCATAAGACATTTGGCTAATTAAGATATTGTGTGAGCATGTGAAACTAATCCTTTGTTTTCAATCTACCTTGAAACACAATACCTGTTGTTTTTTTGGTTTTTTTGAACACATAATGGCATATTTCGTAAATCATTATTTTACACAATTCACCCAATTTAAGATGGGGGAGATTAAGAGGCCAGGCCCAATGGAAACGAGCCATCCCTGTGGAGTGCTGGGATTAGAGTACCAAGGAATTATATTAATACAAAGTTCCAAGGCCTCTTTTCTCCCCGAGTAAATAGAGAAGGAAAGACATGGAGATAACCAAAGGATCGCGACACACGTTGTCAGCTTTTCATTCAACGAGTATTCCAATGTTTCATTGAATTGTCATACTTTTCCGAAGAACATGTTTTGTTACAACATTCACCTTTGACCTTTTCTCCACCCTACCTTATATGCCTATGCTCTGATACGTTTGGTAGACAAGCCTCTGGTTTGGGGGGGTTCAGTATTACTTCATATCTCCCTGGTCATCCATAAACCTTCAATAGATCCCATGCTCACTTCCCTGGACACACACAGATACATAGATATACACACAAAAAAATATGTGTGTTTGCGCACATCTGTGACATTGTGTGTGATGAAGTGATGAGGGTGTTGTTGATGATGATCTCTGCCGCGGCTGTAGATGGCCCTGGGGATGGGTGTCAGCCGTCCTCAGAATATTTATGTGCTATTCTGTTTATTGCTCAATATAAGATGTGCTTGAAGGAGAATGAAATATTGCATATTTTAACTCATTAGGAATAAAAACATAGAATACTTGTGTTAAGAGTAGAGTCTTTAATGATCAGACAAGAATAGAGTCTTTAATGATCACACAAATCATCAATAAAACCAAAAAAACAACAACCAGAAGATTGTCTGTAATCCACCGGTAAGACATAACATTGCAAGAAATGTGAAGATTTGATGCAACATCTGCCAATGTGTTTTTGAACTATTAGTGATAAGAAACTGGTCAAGATGGCTAGGGAGAGATAAAACAGAATATAATAAAGACCTGCAGTATAATAAAGACTGTATAATAAAGTCCTGCAGTATAATAAAGACAGTATAATAAAGACAGTATAATAAAGACTGTATAATAAAGACCTGCAGTATAATAAAGACAGTATAATAAAGACCTGCAGTATAATAAAGTCATGCAGTATAATAAAGACAGTATAATAAAGTCCTGCAGTATAATAAAGACCTGCAGTATAATAAAGACCTGCAGTATAATAAAGACAATATAATAAAGACAGTATAATAAAGTCCTGCAGTATAATAAAGACAGTATAATAAAGACAGTATAATAAAGACCTGCAGTATAATAAAGACCTGCAGTATAATAAAGACAGTATAATAAAGACAGTATAATAAAGACCTGCAGTATAATAAAGACAGTATAATAAAGTCCTGCAGTATAATAAAGACCTGCAGTATAATAAAGACAGTATAATAAAGACAGTATAATAAAGACCTGCAGTATAATAAAGACAGTATAATAAAGACCTGCAGTATAATAAAGACAGTATAATAAAGACCTGCAGTATAATAAAGTCATGCAGTATAATAAAGACAGTATAATAAAGTCCTGCAGTATAATAAAGACAGTATAATAAAGACAGTATAATAAAGACAGTATAATAAAGACCTGCAGTATAATAAAGACAGTATAATAAAGACAGTATAATAAAGACAGTATAATAAAGACAGTATAATAAAGACCTGCAGTATAATAAAGACAGTATAATAAAGACCTGCAGTATAATAAAGACAGTATAATAAAGACCTGCAGTATAATAAAGACAGTATAATAAAGACCTGCAGTATAATAAAGACAGTATAATAAAGACAGTATAATAAAGACCTGCAGTATAATAAAGACAGTATAATAAAGACCTGCAGTATAATAAAGACAGTATAATAAAGACAGTATAATAAAGACCTGCAGTATAATAAAGACAGTATAATAAAGACAGTATAATAAAGACCTGCAGTATAATAAAGACAGTATAATAAAGACCTGCAGTATAATAAAGACAGTATAATAAAGACAGTATAATAAAGACCTGCAGTATAATAAAGACAGTATAATAAAGACAGTATAATAAAGTCCTGCAGTATAATAAAGACAGTATAATAAAGACCTGCAGTATAATAAAGACCTGCAGTATAATAAAGACAGTATAATAAAGACAGTATAATAAAGACCTGCAGTATAATAAAGACAGTATAATAAAGACAGTATAATAAAGACCTGCAGTATAATAAAGACAGTATAATAAAGACAGTATAATAAAGACCTGCAGTATAATAAAGACAGTATAATAAAGACCTGCAGTATAATAAAGACAGTATAATAAAGACCTGCAGTATAATAAAGACAGTATAATAAAGACCTGCAGTATAATAAAGACAGTATAATAAAGACCTGCAGTATAATAAAGACAGTATAATAAAGACAGTATAATAAAGACAGTATAATAAAGACAGTATAATAAAGACCTGCAGTATAATAAAGACAGTATAATAAAGTCCTGCAGTATAATAAAGACAGTATAATAAAGACCTGCAGTATAATAAAGACAGTATAATAAAGACAGTATAATAAAGACAGTATAATAAAGACCTGCAGTATAATAAAGACCTGCAGTATAATAAAGACAGTATAATAAAGACAGTATAATAAAGACCTGCAGTATAATAAAGACAGTATAATAAAGACCTGCAGTATAATAAAGACAGTATAATAAAGTCCTGCAGTATAATAAAGACAGTATAATAAAGACAGTATAATAAAGACCTGCAGTATAATAAAGACAGTATAATAAAGACAGTATAATAAAGACCTGCAGTATAATAAAGACAGTATAATAAAGTCCTGCAGTATAATAAAGACAGTATAATAAAGACAGTATAATAAAGACCTGCAGTATAATAAAGACAGTAAAATAAAGACTTGCAGTATAATAAAGACAGTATAATAAAGACCTGCAGTATAATAAAGACAGTATAATAAAGACCTGCAGTATAATAAAGACAGTATAATAAAGACCTGCAGTATAATAAAGACAGTATAATAAAGACAGTATAATAAAGACCTGCAGTATAATAAAGACAGTAAAATAAAGACTTGCAGTATAATAAAGACAGTATAATAAAGACCTGCAGTATAATAAAGACAGTATAATAAAGACCTGCAGTATAATAAAGACAGTATAATAAAGTCCTGCAGTATAATAAAGACAGTATAATAAAGACAGTATAATAAAGACAGTATAATAAAGACCTGCAGTATAATAAAGACAGTATAATAAAGTCCTGCAGTATAATAAAGACAGTATAATAAAGTCCTGCAGTATAATAAAGACAGTATAATAAAGACCTGCAGTATAATAAAGACAGTATAATAAAGACCTGCAGTATAATAAAGACATGCAGTATAATAAAGACAGTATAATAAAGACAGTATAATAAAGACCTGCAGTATAATAAAGACAGTATAATAAAGACCTGCAGTATAATAAAGACCTGCAGTATAATAAAGACCTGCAGTATAATAAAGACAGTATAATAAAGTCCTGCAGTATAATAAAGACAGTATAATAAAGACCTGCAGTATAATAAAGACAGTATAATAAAGTCCTGCAGTATAATAAAGACAGTATAATAAAGACAGTATAATAAAGACCTGCAGTATAATAAAGACAGTATAATAAAGACAGTAAAATAAAGACTTGCAGTATAATAAAGACAGTATAATAAAGACCTGCAGTATAATAAAGACAGTATAATAAAGACCTGCAGTATAATAAAGACAGTATAATAAAGACCTGCAGTATAATAAAGACCTGCAGTATAATAAAGACAGTATAATAAAGACCTGCAGTATAATAAAGACAGTATAATAAAGACAGTATAATAAAGACCTGCAGTATAATAAAGACAGTATAATAAAGACAGTATAATAAAGTCCTGCAGTATAATAAAGACAGTATAATAAAGACAGTATAATAAAGACAGTATAATAAAGACCTGCAGTATAATAAAGACAGTATAATAAAGACAGTATAATAAAGTCCTGCAGTATAATAAAGACAGTATAATAAAGACCTGCAGTATAATAAAGACAGTATAATAAAGACCTGCAGTATAATAAAGACAGTATAATAAAGACCTGCAGTATAATAAAGACAGTATAATAAAGACAGTATAATAAAGACAGTATAATAAAGTCCTGCAGTATAATAAAGACAGTATAATAAAGACAGTATAATAAAGACCTGCAGTATAATAAAGACAGTATAATAAAGACCTGCAGTATAATAAAGACAGTATAATAAAGACCTGCAGTATAATAAAGACAGTATAATAAAGTCCTGCAGTATAATAAAGACAGTATAATAAAGACCTGCAGTATAATAAAGACAGTATAATAAAGACAGTATAATAAAGACAGTATAATAAAGACAGTATAATAAAGACAGTATAATAAAGTCCTGCAGTATAATAAAGACAGTATAATAAAGACAGTATAATAAAGTCCTGCAGTATAATAAAGACAGTATAATAAAGACAGTATAATAAAGACAGTATAATAAAGACCTGCAGTATAATAAAGACAGTATAATAAAGACAGTATAATAAAGACCTGCAGTATAATAAAGACAGTATAATAAAGACAGTATAATAAAGTCCTGCAGTATAATAAAGACAGTATAATAAAGACAGTATAATAAAGACAGTATAATAAAGACCTGCAGTATAATAAAGACAGTATAATAAAGACAGTATAATAAAGTCCTGCAGTATAATAAAGACAGTATAATAAAGACCTGCAGTATAATAAAGACAGTATAATAAAGACCTGCAGTATAATAAAGACAGTATAATAAAGACCTGCAGTATAATAAAGACAGTATAATAAAGACAGTATAATAAAGACAGTATAATAAAGTCCTGCAGTATAATAAAGACAGTATAATAAAGACAGTATAATAAAGACCTGCAGTATAATAAAGACAGTATAATAAAGACCTGCAGTATAATAAAGACAGTATAATAAAGACCTGCAGTATAATAAAGACAGTATAATAAAGTCCTGCAGTATAATAAAGACAGTATAATAAAGACCTGCAGTATAATAAAGACAGTATAATAAAGACAGTATAATAAAGACAGTATAATAAAGACAGTATAATAAAGTCCTGCAGTATAATAAAGACAGTATAATAAAGACAGTATAATAAAGTCCTGCAGTATAATAAAGACAGTATAATAAAGACAGTATAATAAAGACAGTATAATAAAGACCTGCAGTATAATAAAGACAGTATAATAAAGTCCTGCAGTATAATAAAGACAGTATAATAAAGACAGTATAATAAAGACCTGCAGTATAATAAAGACAGTATAATAAAGACAGTATAATAAAGACAGTATAATAAAGTCCTGCAGTATAATAAAGACAGTATAATAAAGACAGTATAATAAAGTCCTGCAGTATAATAAAGACAGTATAATAAAGACAGTATAATAAAGACCTGCAGTATAATAAAGACAGTATAATAAAGACAGTATAATAAAGTCCTGCAGTATAATAAAGACAGTATAATAAAGACAGTATAATAAAGACCTGCAGTATAATAAAGACAGTATAATAAAGACCTGCAGTATAATAAAGACAGTATAATAAAGACAGTATAATAAAGACAGTATAATAAAGTCCTGCAGTATAATAAAGACAGTATAATAAAGACAGTATAATAAAGACAGTATAATAAAGTCCTGCAGTATAATAAAGACAGTATAATAAAGACAGTATAATAAAGACCTGCAGTATAATAAAGACAGTATAATAAAGACCTGCAGTATAATAAAGACAGTATAATAAAGACCTGCAGTATAATAAAGACAGTATAATAAAGACCTGCAGTATAATAAAGACAGTATAATAAAGACCTGCAGTATAATAAAGACCTGCAGTATAATAAAGACAGTATAATAAAGACCTGCAGTATAATAAAGACAGTATAATAAAGACAGTATAATAAAGTCCTGCAGTATAATAAAGACAGTATAATAAAGACAGTATAATAAAGACAGTATAATAAAGACCTGCAGTATAATAAAGACAGTATAATAAAGACAGTATAATAAAGACCTGCAGTATAATAAAGACAGTATAATAAAGACCTGCAGTATAATAAAGACATGCAGTATAATAAAGACAGTATAATAAAGACAGTATAATAAAGACCTGCAGTATAATAAAGACAGTATAATAAAGACCTGCAGTATAATAAAGACAGTATAATAAAGACAGTATAATAAAGACCTGCAGTATAATAAAGACAGTATAATAAAGACCTGCAGTATAATAAAGACAGTATAATAAAGACCTGCAGTATAATAAAGACAGTATAATAAAGACCTGCAGTATAATAAAGACAGTATAATAAAGACCTGCAGTATAATAAAGACAGTATAATAAAGACCTGCAGTATAATAAAGACAGTATAATAAAGACAGTATAATAAAGACCTGCAGTATAATAAAGACAGTATAATAAAGACCTGCAGTATAATAAAGACAGTATAATAAAGACCTGCAGTATAATAAAGACAGTATAATAAAGACCTGCAGTATAATAAAGACAGTATAATAAAGACCTGCAGTATAATAAAGACAGTATAATAAAGACCTGCAGTATAATAAAGACAGTATAATAAAGACCTGCAGTATAATAAAGACATGCAGTATAATAAAGACAGTATAATAAAGACAGTATAATAAAGACCTGCAGTATAATAAAGACCTGCAGTATAATAAAGACAGTATAATAAAGACCTGCAGTATAATAAAGACAGTATAATAAAGTCCTGCAGTATAATAAAGACAGTATAATAAAGACAGTATAATAAAGACAGTATAATAAAGACAGTATAATAAAGACAGTATAATAAAGACCTGCAGTATAATAAAGACAGTATAATAAAGACCTGCAGTATAATAAAGACAGTATAATAAAGACAGTATAATAAAGACAGTATAATAAAGACAGTATAATAAAGACAGTATAATAAAGACAGTATAATAAAGACCTGCAGTATAATAAAGACAGTATAATAAAGACCTGCAGTATAATAAAGACAGTATAATAAAGTCCTGCAGTATAATAAAGACAGTATAATAAAGACAGTATAATAAAGACCTGCAGTATAATAAAGACAGTATAATAAAGACCTGCAGTATAATAAAGACAGTATAATAAAGACAGTATAATAAAGACAGTATAATAAAGACCTGCAGTATAATAAAGACAGTATAATAAAGACCTGCAGTATAATAAAGACATGCAGTATAATAAAGACAGTATAATAAAGACAGTATAATAAAGACCTGCAGTATAATAAAGACAGTATAATAAAGACCTGCAGTATAATAAAGACAGTATAATAAAGACCTGCAGTATAATAAAGACAGTATAATAAAGACCTGCAGTATAATAAAGACAGTATAATAAAGACAGTATAATAAAGACAGTATAATAAAGACCTGCAGTATAATAAAGACAGTATAATAAAGACAGTATAATAAAGACCTGCAGTATAATAAAGACAGTATAATAAAGACCTGCAGTATAATAAAGACAGTATAATAAAGACCTGCAGTATAATAAAGACAGTATAATAAAGACCTGCAGTATAATAAAGACAGTATAATAAAGACAGTATAATAAAGACAGTATAATAAAGACCTGCAGTATAATAAAGACAGTATAATAAAGACAGTATAATAAAGACCTGCAGTATAATAAAGACAGTATAATAAAGACAGTATAATAAAGACCTGCAGTATAATAAAGACAGTATAATAAAGACAGTATAATAAAGACAGTATAATAAAGTCCTGCAGTATAATAAAGACAGTATAATAAAGACCTGCAGTATAATAAAGACAGTATAATAAAGACCTGCAGTATAATAAAGACAGTATAATAAAGACAGTATAATAAAGACAGTATAATAAAGTCCTGCAGTATAATAAAGACAGTATAATAAAGACCTGCAGTATAATAAAGACAGTATAATAAAGACCTGCAGTATAATAAAGACAGTATAATAAAGACCTGCAGTATAATAAAGACAGTATAATAAAGACAGTATAATAAAGACCTGCAGTATAATAAAGACAGTATAATAAAGACAGTATAATAAAGTCCTGCAGTATAATAAAGACAGTATAATAAAGACAGTATAATAAAGACAGTATAATAAAGACCTGCAGTATAATAAAGACAGTATAATAAAGACAGTATAATAAAGTCCTGCAGTATAATAAAGACAGTATAATAAAGACCTGCAGTATAATAAAGACAGTATAATAAAGACCTGCAGTATAATAAAGACAGTATAATAAAGACCTGCAGTATAATAAAGACAGTATAATAAAGACAGTATAATAAAGACAGTATAATAAAGTCCTGCAGTATAATAAAGACAGTATAATAAAGACAGTATAATAAAGACCTGCAGTATAATAAAGACAGTATAATAAAGACCTGCAGTATAATAAAGACAGTATAATAAAGACCTGCAGTATAATAAAGACAGTATAATAAAGTCCTGCAGTATAATAAAGACAGTATAATAAAGACCTGCAGTATAATAAAGACAGTATAATAAAGACAGTATAATAAAGACAGTATAATAAAGACAGTATAATAAAGACAGTATAATAAAGTCCTGCAGTATAATAAAGACAGTATAATAAAGACAGTATAATAAAGTCCTGCAGTATAATAAAGACAGTATAATAAAGACAGTATAATAAAGACAGTATAATAAAGACCTGCAGTATAATAAAGACAGTATAATAAAGTCCTGCAGTATAATAAAGACAGTATAATAAAGACAGTATAATAAAGACCTGCAGTATAATAAAGACAGTATAATAAAGACAGTATAATAAAGACAGTATAATAAAGTCCTGCAGTATAATAAAGACAGTATAATAAAGACAGTATAATAAAGTCCTGCAGTATAATAAAGACAGTATAATAAAGACAGTATAATAAAGACCTGCAGTATAATAAAGACAGTATAATAAAGACAGTATAATAAAGTCCTGCAGTATAATAAAGACAGTATAATAAAGACAGTATAATAAAGACCTGCAGTATAATAAAGACAGTATAATAAAGACCTGCAGTATAATAAAGACAGTATAATAAAGACAGTATAATAAAGACAGTATAATAAAGTCCTGCAGTATAATAAAGACAGTATAATAAAGACAGTATAATAAAGACAGTATAATAAAGTCCTGCAGTATAATAAAGACAGTATAATAAAGACAGTATAATAAAGACCTGCAGTATAATAAAGACAGTATAATAAAGACCTGCAGTATAATAAAGACAGTATAATAAAGACCTGCAGTATAATAAAGACCTGCAGTATAATAAAGACAGTATAATAAAGACCTGCAGTATAATAAAGACCTGCAGTATAATAAAGACAGTATAATAAAGACCTGCAGTATAATAAAGACAGTATAATAAAGACAGTATAATAAAGTCCTGCAGTATAATAAAGACAGTATAATAAAGACAGTATAATAAAGACAGTATAATAAAGACCTGCAGTATAATAAAGACAGTATAATAAAGACAGTATAATAAAGACCTGCAGTATAATAAAGACAGTATAATAAAGACCTGCAGTATAATAAAGACATGCAGTATAATAAAGACAGTATAATAAAGACAGTATAATAAAGACCTGCAGTATAATAAAGACAGTATAATAAAGACCTGCAGTATAATAAAGACAGTATAATAAAGACAGTATAATAAAGACCTGCAGTATAATAAAGACAGTATAATAAAGACCTGCAGTATAATAAAGACAGTATAATAAAGACCTGCAGTATAATAAAGACAGTATAATAAAGACAGTATAATAAAGACCTGCAGTATAATAAAGACAGTATAATAAAGACCTGCAGTATAATAAAGACAGTATAATAAAGACCTGCAGTATAATAAAGACAGTATAATAAAGACAGTATAATAAAGACCTGCAGTATAATAAAGACAGTATAATAAAGACCTGCAGTATAATAAAGACAGTATAATAAAGACCTGCAGTATAATAAAGACAGTATAATAAAGACCTGCAGTATAATAAAGACAGTATAATAAAGACCTGCAGTATAATAAAGACAGTATAATAAAGACCTGCAGTATAATAAAGACAGTATAATAAAGACCTGCAGTATAATAAAGACATGCAGTATAATAAAGACAGTATAATAAAGACAGTATAATAAAGACCTGCAGTATAATAAAGACCTGCAGTATAATAAAGACAGTATAATAAAGACCTGCAGTATAATAAAGACAGTATAATAAAGTCCTGCAGTATAATAAAGACAGTATAATAAAGACAGTATAATAAAGACAGTATAATAAAGACAGTATAATAAAGACCTGCAGTATAATAAAGACAGTATAATAAAGACCTGCAGTATAATAAAGACAGTATAATAAAGACAGTATAATAAAGACAGTATAATAAAGACAGTATAATAAAGACAGTATAATAAAGACCTGCAGTATAATAAAGACAGTATAATAAAGACCTGCAGTATAATAAAGACAGTATAATAAAGTCCTGCAGTATAATAAAGACAGTATAATAAAGACAGTATAATAAAGACCTGCAGTATAATAAAGACAGTATAATAAAGACCTGCAGTATAATAAAGACAGTATAATAAAGACAGTATAATAAAGACAGTATAATAAAGACCTGCAGTATAATAAAGACAGTATAATAAAGACCTGCAGTATAATAAAGACATGCAGTATAATAAAGACAGTATAATAAAGACAGTATAATAAAGACCTGCAGTATAATAAAGACAGTATAATAAAGACCTGCAGTATAATAAAGACAGTATAATAAAGACCTGCAGTATAATAAAGACAGTATAATAAAGACCTGCAGTATAATAAAGACAGTATAATAAAGACAGTATAATAAAGACAGTATAATAAAGACCTGCAGTATAATAAAGACAGTATAATAAAGACAGTATAATAAAGACCTGCAGTATAATAAAGACAGTATAATAAAGACCTGCAGTATAATAAAGACAGTATAATAAAGACCTGCAGTATAATAAAGACAGTATAATAAAGACCTGCAGTATAATAAAGACCTGCAGTATAATAAAGACAGTATAATAAAGACAGTATAATAAAGACAGTATAATAAAGACCTGCAGTATAATAAAGACAGTATAATAAAGACAGTATAATAAAGACCTGCAGTATAATAAAGACAGTATAATAAAGACAGTATAATAAAGACCTGCAGTATAATAAAGACAGTATAATAAAGACAGTATAATAAAGACAGTATAATAAAGTCCTGCAGTATAATAAAGACAGTATAATAAAGACCTGCAGTATAATAAAGACAGTATAATAAAGACCTGCAGTATAATAAAGACAGTATAATAAAGACAGTATAATAAAGACAGTATAATAAAGTCCTGCAGTATAATAAAGACAGTATAATAAAGACCTGCAGTATAATAAAGACAGTATAATAAAGACCTGCAGTATAATAAAGACAGTATAATAAAGACCTGCAGTATAATAAAGACAGTATAATAAAGACCTGCAGTATAATAAAGACAGTATAATAAAGACCTGCAGTATAATAAAGACAGTATAATAAAGACCTGCAGTATAATAAAGACAGTATAATAAAGACAGTATAATAAAGACAGTATAATAAAGACCTGCAGTATAATAAAGACAGTATAATAAAGACCTGCAGTATAATAAAGACAGTATAATAAAGACCTGCAGTATAATAAAGACCTGCAGTATAATAAAGACAGTATAATAAAGACCTGCAGTATAATAAAGACAGTATAATAAAGACAGTATAATAAAGACAGTATAATAAAGACCTGCAGTATAATAAAGACAGTATAATAAAGACAGTATAATAAAGTCCTGCAGTATAATAAAGACAGTATAATAAAGACCTGCAGTATAATAAAGACAGTATAATAAAGACAGTATAATAAAGACAGTATAATAAAGTCCTGCAGTATAATAAAGACAGTATAATAAAGACAGTATAATAAAGACAGTATAATAAAGTCCTGCAGTATAATAAAGACCTGCAGTATAATAAAGACAGTATAATAAAGACAGTATAATAAAGACCTGCAGTATAATAAAGACATGCAGTATAATAAAGACCTGCAAGTGAAAATAAACAAACCCAAAAAGAACACAAAAAAGTTTGTTGGGCTCAAGGTTATAACTGTGGACAAAAGACACAAATAAAATGGAAATAAAACTCAAAACACCTCAATGATACCGAGCATTATCCCAGGCGAATGCCTTAAAGGTCCCATGGCATGCTACTTTATGGATGCTTTTATATAGGTGTTAGTGGGCCCCTAATAAAGTATTTGAAGACGTTCAAGAAATCCAGCCTTGGTGCAGAGTTACAGCCACTACGAGCCAGTCCCACAATGAGCTCTCCACAAACGGGCCATTTTTTAGAGGCGGGTCAAGGTGGAGGGTGGGGGTGTGGCCCTGAGCAGCTTGTTGCCACGGTACCATGCGCTAGTGTTTACAGTGGAACACTGAACACTCCGGGTGCTCCGGCGGGAGTCCTGGAGCTCTATATCTAAATAATATCATATTATATTTAGATATCTATATAATATAATATATATTATCATGGTCAAAATCTGTGTGCGCCTCCGATGATATTATGAATCTCAAACGACTGCGTCGGGTTCTCAGACGCCTCTCGTTCTTCCACTGGTTCTTTGACTTGTGTCAATCTGAAGTACAGACTGAACCGCGAAATGGAGGAGAAAGGGACTGTTGCCCACGATTGTTGCCCGGGATTGTCTCCCGCCGGAGCCCCGCTGCCCACTGCCCAGGCAGCGGTGGTGAGGGCCAAATTCTCTGGGCGGGCAAAGCAGAGAAAGGGGAGGTAACCTGGCCTCTTATGACGACATATGGGGCCATTTCTAGCAACTGGGGGACCATAGGCAGGCTAGGGGAACTCATATTAATGTTAATATGAAAACCTAATAAAGTGAAATTTTCATGCCATGGGACCTTTGAAAAAGTAAGAAAATAAAATATTTATCACTGACCGGCTATTTACATTTATACCCCGAAATAAATATTCTTGAAATTTCAGATTCTGTACGAGACCTCTAATGAAGGAAATGGAAATAATAATAATTTTCCATGTTTTACATTATAGGGCATTTATAGGGAAATTATATTGTGTGATGGGTCGGCACTGGACTGGCACCACAGGAGTTATAAATAGGGCAGAAATGGAAGGCCTTTGTTTCATTTCCTTTAGAGCAGGAAGAGTTGGTTGTGGCAAACAAAATGTAGGTCAATGTTTGGGAGTTAAAAAGAAATTCTGACCTGGAAAACGATACCACTAATATGAACACACGCCCCCCTGCCTGATACAAATACATGTCCTTAACACAAAGTAATCCCCCCAACTCTAAGATACATCCCTAATAATAAAACAATAAAAGAAAAACACAAACACAATGACATTAACTCAAACTGGAGAGGAAAAAGAAAGGAGAATGATAAAGAATAGGATCCATTGAAGATGTAAATGTGTTTTTTAGGAGTGCTAAATGGATAGTTTAAAAATTCATCAATAATAATTAACTGTTGACTTCACATGGATATTGACCTCTTATAACTCGGCTTCCTTCAATGGGCCAAATGTGTCAAGATAGTGGACTGAACGCCTCAATAGGCTCTCTGAGCAGTATTCATTTGCTCTCATTTCTTCTGATCATGTACTCATAGTAAATGTGTTGCTTTGAGGTCAGCCAAATAGGGATGTTGTTGGGGTTACGTCATGCAAGCTAATAAATACATCCATGAGTGGTTTGCCCTGAAAACAAACAACAAAAAAATGTCCTTACATCAAGAGATGTTTATTATTTAGAAAAAAGGATGAGAAAGCAAAAAGACTAAATGTACAGCAATGACCCTTCTTACTTTTTGTAGAAATAATTCAGCCAATGTTAATTGAGAGCAAATAAATCGTACATTTTAAAATATTGCAAGTTTCCATCTGGGAAGAAGGTTAATCAGCTTTTACGTCTCACATGGAGGCTGGTGTACTAATTTGTTCTAAAATGCACACACTCGCTAGAAACACGCACAACTGGTAAATTGCAAATGTAACAGTTGTGATGGATTAAAACAGACATTTCAATTTGCTTTTTCGATGTTGCATTGATTTTGTTTCTCCTATTGCATTCATTGCCTCTCTGCCTTTCTGAGAAAATAAAGATATGCATACAAGGCAAGGTAAGAAAATACATGATGAGACGAAGAGCCACCACTCCCACATAACTCCACTCCCTAAAAGTAATGGAAGAAAATAAGACATTACTATTGTAGAGTGAAAGGAAAGACCAGCTTTATTGTAGATATAATTAAAGTGTTTTATAGAGCCTTTAAAAGAAGGGCAGGATAATGGCCAGATAATAGTTGTGCTCAGCCATAGAATTGTCTACCAATCAATGTTAATAGTCAATGAATGATGCCTGTAGTGCTGTAATGTCATTGTAAGGCACAATATAAATTCATCATTTATATTAAATACATTTTGAACTTGTTCAATAGAAGGCTTTGCAGTAATTCATTTGTAAGAGATAAACCTCACATTTCTTATGGAAATAGTCATATTTTACATTGCCCAGGGCTTTCGTAAAGACCTTACTGTCAATTTAACCTAAATGATAGATTGAAGGCTGAATTTCATAATATAAGGTATTCAAATTTATAGGTAAATCAAGCAGATTATTGCTGTTTGTCAAACTGTAAGGTGATGCGTTCTAATCCTTGAAGATTTTATTCTATTGTGCAAAATTTATCTTCACCAAATTTTCCATTTGTAGTGGAAATGACATTGAACAGAAAACTGTTTATTGCATATTCAACAGATTTCTTTGGCTCCGTTGTTCAGTAGTGTGAAAGGGGACGAGTGTGACCGGTGGCGGTCTGTGTTGGGATTCTTTCAATAAAGAAGAGGTGTTTACAGTCTCAGACCATGTATTCTATCTTTGATTAAGAAAATAAAACTCATATGTCTCATTGATCCATATTAGCTCCTATTTTCACACGCTGTGGAGAGAGGGCGAGGCGCCGTAGGGGCAGCTTCAGGTTCAGGGGTTCAGGTTTGTAGGGGGGGCAGATTATTTATACAGTTGTATTTAGTTCCCACTTTTATTTTTAGCTCTAGCTCCCGGGGTCCGGACCTCAGTGACCTCATGGCTATGGGCGTGGTCAGGGGAGAACAATCCTTAAAGACCGGGTAAACCAAGAATAATTATGGGTTTTGAGTTTATAATACCACAGGAAAATATATTATTAACCACCCTGCCAAATTTGAAGGACTAAAAAAATCGCGAAGTATATAAAATTATGCTTCAAAGTTGATGAAAAATGAGCAGTAATCCCTGGCTCAGGACGGTGGGGGCGTGTGCGCTGCAGGCCAGGAAACCACGCCCATCACCGGAGAGAGACCGTCTTCGGTCGGAAACTTAAATAAAGTAAACGAACCGTTAACGTTACGTTTCCCACTGTGGCATCCAGGGAAGATGCACCAACGAGGTTGAAGAGGCATAACGGGCAAGCTAGCTGCAAACTGACAATTCAAACCAGACTCGTGAGCGGTAAAACCATAGACGGGTGAAACCACAGAATGCTAGTGCGCGGTTAATGTATTTATACCTAGAGGGCAGCAGGGGGCGGGTTTATGTGAGTATGACCGCTTTACGTAAAGCGGTCATCGATGTAGACCCGCCCATTTTAAACCTGCACACAGAACATTCTCTGAGGCCTAGCTCCTCAAGGAAATGATGAATGGGAAAAATATTTTTTACATGTTTTGAGGGACACATTTAAGGCCTAATTAATATGATAAGAAGAAAAATACTGAATTTGGTTTACCCGGTCTTTAAGGTGTTATACTGTTGATTGGAAGAGTTGCAGGGATTCTTACCTGTTTGGCTGCATAGCTGATATACCTGATTATTTGATTATCTGCTGGTTTCAATTTTCATTTCTTGAACTGATTGTATGTTTTTACATCAAATGTCTTTCAATAGACGCTTGAATCTGCATGCAACCTCATTGTTACTCATTTACTCATCATCAAAATGGATATTTGACATTATTGATTCAGCTGCATCAGTGAAAAATGTAAAAGACTAAAAGCTCAGAAAAAATAAATACCTTTATCGATTGTGTGATTGAAATTAGTTCGAGCCACCAACCGCCTCCATGGGTACAACCAAAGCTAAATGAAAGATGTTTTCATTACAGCACATTCTCGAATGTGTTCAGCTATCTTCATCTTCATCTTTTTTAGGTCTCTCCTCTTAGCAGTGGCGGTTCTAGGGGGGGGCCAGTGCCCCCGTAACTCTGAGTCTGGACCCCCCTGAACGAGGAGTCTGCGTCCGCGATCCAACCCCCCCCCCCCCCCGTCAACAATCGCGCCCGCAATAGTGCTCGTCCGCGATCCAACACAAAAGCCGGCCCCGTCCCGGCCCCCCCATTCAAACTGGTCTAGAACCGCCACTGCCTCTCAGGTCTCAATTATCACTGTTGATTAATCGGCCAATCAGCTGTCTTGTTCTCTTCTTACCCGACCTGTGCTTAGCGGCGTGTATGAGAGTCGAGGGGCCAGAGAGTGGAATGGAGTGAACAGCTGTGATCTCCAGACTGAAGTAATGTCCTCTGTGATTAACCACCTTTGTGTTGAACCCCCCCCCACACACGTGAGCGGGCACAAAAGCATACAAGCCTGCCCCCCCCCCCCACACACACACACTATGAAGTTTTAACATCAAGAAGAGGCCACTCCAAGAGCAGCACCACATGGTGTAATGTGGCATGATCTTTGGCAGGAATCTCAATGAATCCTATAAGAAATGAATAATGTAAAAGTAAAGTGCTTCTTATCAAATCCATATGAATGTGATTTGTTCCATGGTTCCCCTGCTGGGGCTGGGTCCACAGGCCAATGACTGGCTGGCTAAATACTCATCTGATATCGCTGAGTTTTAAACAAACAAGAGGAATTTACTTTGGGACTCTCTGCAACTCAAATGCCATGGACGGCAGGAGCTTTGCTAGGTGGTGAACAGACAACTTCCCTGTTGTCTTAAGCCCAGTGTTTTCCACATTGGCACAACTACGTTTTAATCTACCTGCCACAGAGGCTGGGGAGAAAGGCAAGTTAAATCACACACACACACACACACACACTAATGTGTATTCTCACTGTTTTGTGACATTTCCAAAGCTTTAGCTTTAGGGCTGAACCTGAATGTGGAGTTTCTGCACTCAATGTGTGATTAAATTAATGCACCAGGTTCCCCTTTATTGTAATTGCAGAAAACAGAAGCACTTTCATCTGTGCAGTCTTAGCCCCCTAACAGTAATAGCACTGAGCGCTGTTTAATTCACAACATTATGCTGTTTTTCTATTTCTAATCTCTGTTTATGTCTGTCTAATTGTCAAAGCAACACTAATAAAAATGTGTTTAACATGATGCCTGCCGCTGGGGGCCAGCTGCGCTTCGCCATCTGCTCTGAGAAGAGAAAAAGAGAAACTGCCATTGGTTATTCCTGGGCTGCAGGCAAACACAATGTAACTAAACACTTTATATTGAACACATACACACATACATTTGCTGCATAAGAATGCACACACACACACACACTGTGTATTGTGTACTGTGGGTGTATTGTGTCTGTTTTTGCTTCATGACCTTTTAAAAATAAGTGCGCTCGACACAGAGGTAAAATTAAAGCGACACCTCACAGCTGTAGAGGGTGCTTATATTTGTTGTGTGACAGATTTAGTTTGGCGAAGTTGTGTTTGTCCATGTCTGTGTGTGTGATTGTCCATGTGTGTCCACATGTGTGCGTGTGCTTTTGACCTTTCCTCCTCACCCAGGAGTTTAAATGAAACTGTGGTTGTTTTGGGTTTGTTGTCGCTGCTCCAAGTGGTCCTTATAATCATCTCATGACTTTGGCCCGGTGTTAAAGGTCGCTGGTAACAGTGTTGGTGCCATGGTTCATGGAGTAAGTGATTAATATGAAAAAATATGTAGGTCAACTTTTAAGATTGTTTATTGCATGGTCTCTTTAAAGAAACTAAGGCCCCGTCCACACGGGCGAAAACGATGCGTTTCAGGAATATCTCTGTAAAGACGGACTCGTGCGAAAACGCATCCAGCTGTAGAAACACTCTAGTACATATTCAAGGCCACTGTGTGGCGCTGGTTCTCCACAAAAAATAGTGGAGCGCATCAAGCCTGCGCGGATCAAGTCCAGGCACACTTTATACAAACATACAGTTAAGGAGGAGAAAGCAGTTGTTAAACCTTTTAGATTGAGCAGAAATACTTTTTTAATGTACAGTTAGTAATTAAATTTACCAAAGGGCTGTATTTAAAGCTACAAAAATAATACAAATCAAATAAATAAATGAAAAAATCAAAGCAACTCTAATGTCCCCAGCTGGTGGGGGGGCGATGACGTCATCGTTTGCGGCCAAAGGAAAAGGAAAGTATCACCAAAGCAAGCTACAAAGTGGCCATGTTAAAAGCTAAACATGGCGAACCTTTTACTGAAGGTACATTTATCAAAGACTGTGTCATGAAAATGGTGGAGAATATTTGCCCCGAGAAGAAGCAAGAATTGATGAATGTTTGCCTGGCACTGTGGCACGGAGATTTCTTTGCTACGAATCTCTTTCGTACGTTGTTTGTTGGTAAGGTTGGTCTGAAGCACTCATAGAACCTTCTTAGCTTTACCATAGTGATGTTTCAGCTCCTGACGTAGTCTCCGCCACTGTACAGTAACCTTTAGAAATCCCTGTTGCGCATGTTCATTCTAAGTTTGCATCCGTAGCCAATTTAGGCCAAACGAAACAGCATGTTTGAATTAAGGATATTGTCTCGGCTGTTCTTTATTTTGGGCTGTGGGTACAGCAGGCAAGGTCAGCTCGAATCGTTTCCAATAATTTCAAAAACTTCAAAAAATGATTGTATTTATTTTACAATTTAAAAATTAACAAAATTGTCTAAATGAAGGAAATGATACTGGGAAACGAATAAACCATTATAAGCAACGAGTGAACTTAATAAGCGATCTAAATACTTTTTTCAACCACCGCCACCACGGGTGCTTAACTCAAAATCCGTGGTGGTGGCCTCACAGAATCACTTAAATATCCATAATATGGCCACGATTTTTGCTCCAATGTTGTTGTGTAAGATTAAATTACAATTCCACATATGGCAGACACCTTCAGATATGAGAGACCCCCTCATCCTTTTGACTTTGTTGCCTTTATGGGAGCCAGTCCTCACTTTATGGGGGCTCAGCTCCCTCTGGCTCCCACGTAATTCGAACACTGATTATATGCACTTGGATTTATGGCACTTGTTGTATCTATTGAATAACTATTGAATAAGATTTGCCTATAAAAAGTATGTTATTTTTTGCCATCACTCTGGCACTTAGTATTTGTATCTCTTGTCTGACTGCTATCTCCCTATGCTCCAGGACTCTGACCCAGCCATCCACCTGTCTGCCTGCTAACCAGTTCTGCCTGCCAATCTACCCTTTCCCCGGTGATCATTATGGACATTGCGTTTGTTACATACAGTTTGTTCTGTTATTATGGTTAATTTTATATTAGTAAACATATTAAAATAAAACTGAGACACAGGGATATTAATACACTCCATACTAGTTTGTGAGAATCTTTGCTTCTCTTCAAGGCCATCGGAAAAGAGCGAAACTGTACCTAGTGGTGCAGTCATTATCATTTCTAAGATAAAATAACACATTCCATACTTAGATACAGTCTTAATGAGTGAAGTGATCTTTTGGGATCTATGAATGAGTGAAAACTGTATCTTGTTATCTGATGACGTGTTCTGTGTGAATTAAACACCAGACGATATCTTGACTCGTCTTGGCTTTCTAACTTGTAAAAAGGTCTCTGGGGAACTCCAATCGCTCTGGTCTAATGTGCATTTCTTTCAAAGTTTAGGCTTTTGACTTTATGAGTTAATTTCAGTCAAGTATTTGAGTATTAAAAACCACAACATTATCTGACTTGAAATGTATACGCCTGAGTGGCTTAGATTTGGTTATGTGGCGAGGTGATAGGCGAGAGGAAATTAAACTAAAAGATCTAACTAAAAACAAGAAAAAGAAACCGACAACGCCACCCTGGGAATTTCACCCAGGGAATTAATTTAAAGTGCAAAACACACAGGTAAGGCCACTCATTAAAAAGGCATGAGACGTGGTTTAAATGTTGTGGGAAAATACAATTTATTAAATAACTTATTTCTTTTAAAACAAAGTCTTCTTTATCATTCACCCAAAAGCAAGTAAGGGCTTGGAGCCGAGTAAGTGGACAGTGACTAGTGTAGGGGGGGGGTTCCACCAAAATAAAGACATCAACCAAAATCACCCAACATACGTGACACACACACACTGAAGTAAACCCGCTCCCAGGACACAGCAAACGAGACAAGGGGGGACACCACCACCACACACCAGCACGCCACCACCAGTCTCCAGCCACTAACAAGAGAAATAAACAAATCAGTGGGCAATTGACAAAACAACATTAAACAAAATGATTTCAGAGATTAACAAAATTATAACTATTGGGCAAATAAACTTAACCAATATCAACAAGTGCCCACTATTAACTTATATGGAAACAAAAACCCAAAAGAAAATGTTGGGAAAAACAGTCTGTCTAGTTACTTGACCAGATAAAATGGAACGGAGAGGTAATGAAGTCTGTCAGCACGAGGGCCTCGGATTTATTGAGAAAAGTAGCAAAGTTGATACAGATTCATAAAGCGTGAGAGATTGAATATTTCTAAGTCCCTAACAGCACTGAGGTCGTCTGGAGCTTCACCTCCGTGGAAGTTCTGCTTCAGAAGAGCATGAGGTGTTTCTGTGTGATGCAGTCTTATGCTGTATTTTCCCTCCCAACGAGGTGTGTGCGTTTCGAGGTGTGTGTGTTTCTGGATGTTTAGCTTGACCTTGAGCCTCCGGGCTCTGATGTCTTCATGAATGTCTTCTGTGTTTCTCCTGACCAGCTGCGAGGGCTTCTCGAGGGGTATCTTGACCCTGAGTTGTGGCCGAATGTTATCAGCAGACTGACTCCTGTTCTTGCGAATGTGTGGTGCATTGTCTGAGTCTCCAGCATCTCCCCTAGTTGGGACATGCGGCCTCCGGCTCAGGCCTTGACCTGAAAAAATAGCTGACTATATTCGTAATGTACATGTGATGTGTTCGTTAGGTTAGAGCAAGAGTTAACTATATTCGTAATGTACATGTCATGTGATGTGCTCGTTAGGCTATTTTGCCCATCAAAAACAAACACAATACACCCGAGATAATTTACATAAACTCAGTAGGACTAAATAAATAGCACTGGGTGAAAAGTAGGATTCCCGTCCCCTTGCACATCAGGAAATTACTGCAAACCAGACCAATTTTCGCCAGCAAACGACAATTGCCACGTCGCATCACTTCACGTTTTCGACTACCTCATTTCGTCGGACACGGATTCTCTCGCGGAGGCGTTAATGGCCCCGATTAGCATATGAATAGCAGCGAAACCGCGCTAGCCAGACAGATTTTCTCACCCAGGATTGGATGTAAACAAAACGGAAAATCATTTGTGATTGGCTGGCACCCTGGGCCTTTCTTTGCCCTGCCTAAAATTCCTCCCCAGCATTGGATGAAAAGCCTACTTTTTAAACAGGAAACTCATTCGTGATTGGTTGACAGACATGTCACTCTAGGTCAGCCTGGGTCATTGTACATTTAAACCACACCCCCAACCCACATACATGTAACCAGCCCGCTCCTCCTATATCCAATAATATTATTTTTATTAATATTAAAATTAATAATTATAATTGTTATTATGTTGTATATTCATGTCATTGTTATCCCTTTGGACTACAGTATTATGACCATCAAGGACATGAATAAATTTGCCAGGAGGAAAGGAAAATTTGCCAGGAACATGTTTATTCATAGAAAGATATCAACTTTATCCCTAGGGGAAATTCAGGGTCCAAGTAGCTTAGAGACAGATACATCATACACATAAAACATACAACAAGCAGGATTGCAGAAAGGAAGTTTCTGGAATACAATCAACAAATAAGAATAAATATACTATACACTAGATAATAAGGATTAAGAAACTAAGAGAAAGATACTAAGTAACAGACAACAGACAAACAAGGTCCACATTAATGTGCTGAGGCAGTATGATAAGGGTGACAGGGCAGGGACTAACCCTGTGGTACATGAGAAATCTGGTATGATTTGGTGAGGTGCAAATAAGTAAGGCAAGACAATTGTGCAATTTTAAGTCAGTAGACCAGCATTAAATACTAACAACTATAAATGGTAGCAGCACAGAGATGTATTGTAAACCTGTGTGTGTGTGTGTGTGTGTGTGTGTGTGTGTGTGTGTGTGTGTGTGTGTGTGTGTGTGTGTGTGTGTGTGTGTGTGTGTGTGTGTGTGTGTGTGTGTGTGTGTTAAGGTGCAAAAGGTAAGGCAAGACAGTGCAAGTATGAGTTAGGAGACCAGCATTAGATATTAAATATTAAATATGGGCTAACTAGAGTAGTTATGTTTACCTATTAGGGGAGGCCTGTGGCAGCGTAGAGATGGATTGAAGATATTGACAATAGATAAATAAATAAATATGGCCAATAAAGTGCACAATGTACAATGTAAACATTGGAAGAAAAAATAATAGTAAGTCAATAACATGCAATACTAGAGTTTAAAGTGAATTTAGTCCAGGCTGTTGGAGGGAGGGAGAGGCAGTGCATGAGGGCTAACATAGCCAGTAGACATTGTAATTAGTGAGGTAAAAAAACTGCAATTTTGCACAGAGCTCGGTGAGCTCCTTGCTGCGGTAGGACGGAGTCTGTACTACCCATCCCGACACCCCGTCAACGATGCGATCTTCCTCTTCCCACATCATATCTATGGTGGCGCTCTCCCAAAGGTCTCCCTCATCCTCAGCTAAAACACTCTGTCTTGCTTCCAGCAGCTGTAAAACAATAAAATAAAGACAATCAGTACTGCACGATGCAATGCGTATGGACAAAACACATCTTTAATGCACCTGAGAAATACTCATGCAGGGTAGCCTATAAAATTTTATTTTTATGTCTTCTGCCAATGGCCGGTAACAGAAAAAATATGTCGGTCAAAATATGCTTCTACCGGCCAGAAAACCTTGTCATTATTACACCGTAACTATAGATCCATAATGTTGGTTTGGGGTGAAAAAACAATGATGGTGCAATGTAATGGTTAACTCATAGCTATAGCAACAGCAACACCTTCTAGTCTATCTTGTGATGTGGTATTGACACATCACTAACTGTTGAAAGTTAACAGTGAGCCACTGGCTGGTAGCTGATCTATTGTACTGTCCAATTCTGATTTTTACCGGCATTTGGCCGGTACTAATTTTAAACCCTGCTCACATTGACCAAAAACTGATCTTATCTAGTCTTACCCTCTTTCTTCTCGATCGACTCCGAGCTGAACTCTTTACAGCTTCCGCATGTACTGCAAGGTCTGGTTGCCTGTATCTGTAAGTCCTGCGTACCATCTCATAATATGTCTTGTAGGCAGCTGGGAAACAATTAAATGAGAGTGGAATGAATAGAAAAAAACCTTAAGTCACAGTAAAAATTGAAAAAGGAAGGAGAAAACAGTTCTGCAGTAAGTTACTTACACACAATGTCATCAGAATCAGCATGTTGTAAATCTGAACATGCAGACATCGCTCTGAGCAAATGTGTAGTCACAGACTTGTTATGAGGAGAGGACAGTCTGCGAAAACAAAATGAACGGTTATGGTCGGCATCTGAATAAAATACCCCTGACTAATCACTCATACGGCACATAAAACGCTTATTTTAACCCATCTACAAGGCTAACAAGAGCTCCACAAGTTGACCGTGTAATAAGGTTCTTAACATTTTAAACGAGGAAATGGCAACATACAATGGCGCAGCAATTTTTAATTCAAGACCCATCCGATAAGTCTATCGATGAAAGTGAATCTCAAAGTCAACGTATTCAGGATCAGATGCATACTCCACCATTCCACAATGAAAGCATTATTATTTAAATCTTACCCTTGCTCTGGGTCGTAGGGCATATGATTTGTCTCAGTGTGACATTTTTTAATTGTAATATTCCCTAGCGATTCATTTTTATTGTAATACTCTCACTTAGCCATCTAGTAGCACCAAGCATAGTTTAGAGGTAATTTCCCCTCCTAATCGCCTGAGGGCAGCACTGAACACATTTGACAAAGTTACAAAACATTTACACTAGGGGCAGCAACGGACACACCTGGGATACATAAACTCAGACTCCGCCTTTGCAGAGCCAGAATCTCTCAGCGGCGTATCTTCCTGCATGCTAAGCTCTGAGACGCTCCGCGCGTGTTATTTACGATCCCTCTCCTTTTGTTCCATAGACGATAGACAATAGACCAATAACCTTAACCAAATAAAGTGAGTTAAAAGCGATCCTGTCTCGGCGGCCTTTCCTGGACCAAAATCCACAACATCAGCGTTATGAAGTCGACGCACAGCTTCCTGTAAATCACAAGACCAAAAAAACACACTTTAACCCATTTAGGCCGGGAAAGCATTGCCGCATTTCTAAAGCCGGGGGCGCTCTTGCGTAATTCTACCATTCAAGCCGGGAAAGCGTATACGTCTATTTCCGGGTATAAGGTTTTTTTTGCACCAATTATCGTCCTCTGGGCCAATGAAATGCATCAGAATAGACACGTGGGAGTGTCGTCATGTTCCTCGTGACATTCGTTTTGAAATTTCTTCGAACAAGCATGGAGTACTTTGATGGTGATGAGATTTCGGAAGGTAGTGACTTTGAGGAGTTTCTCGGCTTCGATGATGCTGACAACTTTGAACGCGCTGAACCAATCGATCGGTTAAGACATATGTTTGAAGACGACATTATTGCTGATGAATTTGATCTCGCTGACCCAATAGACTGGGATTTATGGCGTAGACATATGTTTGAAGACGAAGACAGCGACAATGACAACGAGGAGTTTGAAAGTTTTGAAAGTGACTGGAAGAGTGCTTTCAATCGCAAACCAGGTGTTAAAGTCGATTTACCTGCAGATGCCACACCGCTGCAGGCATTTAATCAGATTTTTACTGAGGAGCTTTGGGCGCATCTTGTTTCCGCGACGAATAATTACAGTGACCAGACTCATCAAACTCCAACTAGAGCAAAGATGGCAAGGTGGTCACGCGTAACTATGCCGGAGATTAAGACATTTATTGGGCTTTGTATGGGCATGGGACTAATGGTGCTTCCAGTACGAAGAGATTAGTAGCGACAGAGTAAACATCTCTTCAGGACACAGTTCCCCAGAAATATGTCCCGGGACAGATTTCTGGCCATCTGGAGGTAAGGACAATAATAATACTTATTGATTGTGGTGATGCTGTAATAAGAAATATGACAGTTTATGAGAAATGTAAGAGATGTATTAGTATTATGCATAATACTTTTATTCAGTAATCATCACATACAAGTGAATGTAATTTACAACAGACAGTTTTTATGTTATTTTTATTCAGTCATCATCATCAGTCCAATGTAATTTACAATATAGACAGAATATTATGTCACAACACATGACAATTATGACAATATTTTATATTATATTTTCATCCAAGGTAACTTACATGTGTCTATGTCTGCATATGTTTATGTCTACGTTTCAGGTATCTACACCTCCAGAACAACCAAGCAGCAGATGTCAACCGGGATGACAAGCTCTGGAAAATGCGCTGGTTTCTCAATTACATCACTGCCCAATTCCAGGCACTGTATGAGGTAGATGGGAACGTGTCTGTGGATGAGAGCATGATTAAATTCAAAGGGCGTCTCGCCTTCAGGCAGTACCTACCCATGAAGCCTACAAAATGGGGTGTCAAGGTGTGGGTAATGTCAGAGAGCTCCACAGGATACGTGACCAACTTCCAGATTTATGCTGGTCGTGAAGGGTCAACGGAGAAGGGCCTCGCACACCGTGTGGTCATGGATTAGCCAGACCATATTACGGCTCTCACCTGTCTGTCTATATGGACAATTTTTACACTGGGGTGCCCCTCTTGGAGGAGATGAAGAGCCATGGCCTGTACGCTTGTGGCACTATTCGTGCCAACCGGGCGGGACTCCCAAAGAACGAGAGGCTTACAAAAAAAGCCTCAATGGGAAAGCACGAGTTCAGGGTAGCTCAGAAGGGCAAACTCGCATTCTGTATTAGGACACGAAAACCGTCATGGTGCTGTCCAACCATCACAATCCAACTGTGATGGTTGGACAGTGAGGGGGACAGTGAATCGCAGAAGAGACGGAGCCAACCAAGTCCAGGTGGTAGTGCCAGCTTCCCTCGCTGACTACCAGAAGTACATGAAAGGTTTGTTTGACTTTTGTTGGTCTTTTGAGTGCAAATGTGTCAGTGTCATGTGTGTCAACTGTCAACTGTGTGTCAACTGTTTGTGTTCCAGGCGTCGATCTGCTTGATCAAATGGTTGGCTACTATGGATTCCAGCATCGATCGAAGAAATGGTGTTTTTCTTTTTCTTGGCTGTGTCCTGCTACAATGCCTACATTGCTGCGAGGTCTGTTGGACGAACAGCCTTCAGAAACAAGTACAGAGGCTACAAAAACTGGCTGGAGGACCTGGCAGAGCAGCTCATCACACCACTCACAACAAGGGCTGTTCCTGTGACTCCTTCTCCATCTTCTCTTTCTGCTTCTCCATCTCCTCCTCTTCCTTCTCCATCTTCTCTTTCTGTTTCTCCATCTCCTCCTCTTCCTTCCTCTCTATTTGCAGGAAGCAGAGGACACACACCTCTTCCACAGCATGACTGTGGAAAAGTCTATGACAAGCGTAAACAGTGCCGGGAGTGTCAGCTTGTCCCTGACAAAGAAAAAGTGGGTGGGCCAACTGTTTATGGCTGTAAACAATGCAACCTACCACTGCACGTTGAGTGCTTCGGCAAGCACTATCTCCGTTACATGTGAGGCAGACTGTTAGTCATTACATGCTGTTCTTGTTCTTCCTAGTCCATCAGGGCAAAATCAAGGCACTCACACAAGTTGATATCCCTGACACAAGTTGATTTTACTTTATTTTCTTACTGTTTTTTTTAAAATTGAAAATAGTGCTGTTCCTGCACTAACACTTTACTTTTTACTTTTTACATTTATTTTTTTTGTGAAGGTGTATCTAAATAAACTCAACTCCCCATGAAAGCCACAGGTGTAAGCTCTCAAATACTTTTTGAATTGTGTTTCTATCTGCTACAGAGGCTGAGAAATCAATCATTTAGTAGGCGTTGACACAACTGCTGAATTTCCAGAAAAAACGGTAAGGTTTTAGGGGGGTTTTCTGAAATCACCCATAGGTTTTACAGGCATTTTTTCCAGGCGTTTTAGGCCTAAATGGGTTAATAAAGCAACTTAGACTGGTTCTGCTCATGGGTTATTTTACAAGGCTACTTTTAGCTATTTGGGCTAGGCAGGCTACTTAAACGCTTTACTTTAAGGCTACTTTTAGCAGAGCTAGCTAGCAATCACTGAACATAATCTTACCGCAATCTTTGGATTGTGTACCCGCCTTCTCTTCTTAGAGTTAGCGGTAGTGCTGGAGTCTTCCGTACAGACCCTTTTCTCCAATGCTGCCATCCGATCCTCCATGGACTGCATCCTTGATTGCGTTATTTTTAATTCAGCAGACATCTGTTGAAAGCCGTCATTGAGCTGCCGAGACAGGCCCGAGATTGCATTTAACAGCCGCTTCTCTGTGTTCTGCGGACTGGCGGTAGCACTAAGGGTTGGCGGGTTTGCATGCTGTGTTCCAGGAGATAATCCGTAAGAAAGACGGCGACTAGTCATAGTAGCAGCTAGAGATCAAAAGCCAAAACCACATGAAACGTGAGAGTACAAGAACTTGTTTTAAAAGTACTCTTGGCCATGTCCTCGCACGTGATTGGACAAAGGGACCTTTGTGGCAAAGCCTGATTAAAACTAATTGTTGAAATGAATTGTTTTGTGTGTCTTTTTTACATAATATTGGCCATTACTAATGACATACACTACCGTCCAAAAGTTTGGGGTCACCGGTTCATTTCTGCATTGAATTCCATTATTTATCAGCTTCATGAAATAATCAACTGGAATGCTCTACGGTCATTATTATTGTACAAATATAAGTCAAGATGTGCTGAACACATATGGGATGGATTCGAGAGTGTTTGGCTTTGATTGTCTAATTCAAGGTGATTTTAGAGAATGAATACCAAGTGTGCAATATGCAATTGTGACATATTTTAATTGTAATATTCCCTAGTGATACATTTTTACTGTAATACTCTCACATAGCCATATCCAGTAGCACCAAGCATAGTTTAGAGGTAATTTCCCCTCCTAATCGCCAGAGGGCAGCACTGAACACATTTGACAAAGTTACAAAACATTTACACTAGGGGCAGCAACGGACACACAGAGGAAGTGAGAAAACCATAGAAGAACACCTGATATATATAAACTCAGACCCCGCCATTTTAGGTCAGAATCTCTTGGGCGGCGTATCGATTAGATGTAAAGCTTAGAGACGCTCCACGCGTGTTATGTACGATCCCTCTCCTTTTGTTTCATAGACGATAGACAATAGACCAATAACCTTAACCAAATAAAGTGAGTTAAAAGCGACCCTGTCTCGGCGGCCTTTCCTGGACTAAAATTCATAACACAGTCATCATTACAGAAGTTGAATTCTTTAAAATGTCTAAAAATGTAAACATTTCCCAAACAAAGCTTTGTATTATAATCACACTTAGTTGTGTGCTAAACCAACTTTTATTGTGTTCACACAGAATTTTGCACACTTGGGATTCTCAATTCTCACTTATTATCACTTTTTAATTAGACATTGGAAATGGTTTGCATGGGACACTAAAATGTTCCCATAGTTGTTGAGCACATCTTGACTGATTTCTGTGCATTCATAATGTTCATCAGGGATCGGCACCACTGGCACGTGGACGCATAATCATCAATCTTTTTTCACCGCTACAATGCGGCAGCGTAATCATTACTACCGATTTGTTTTGCACTTTATTCAGTTTTGGGCATTTCCTCCCAGTGCAAATATGTTTAAATGAGTTACTGAAAGCAGTGTTCTGAATTGGGATCAATTAATTGTTTTTAAACCTATGTTGTGAGTAATAGAGAAGAAAATATTTAAAAGATTGTTGCAAGTGGCCTATATGCATGGCCTTCACATGTTTTTTTGCAAAGCTGTACATGTCGTAAAGATATTGATGTGGATGTTTCCATAATTCTCATATAAAGTAATTTACATTTTACATTTCTCACAGTGCAAATATGTTTTTGAGTTTCTGAAAGCAGTATTTTAAGATGGGATATATGTAATTATAATTTGCAAGCCCATGTTGCAAATATAACAACAAAAAACGTTCAAATGTTGATGCATGATTGTGGACTATATGGAAATAATACAATTCCAGGTCTTCTGGAAATGTTTTTGGTTGCTGTGTCATAATTCAGCTTAATATTTAATATATTGTTCCTTAAGGCACACTCGTTAACGAGAAAATGTCCAACTGGCACTACATGTTGAAAAGGTTGCTGACCCCTGATGTTCATAGAGCATTCAAGATTGTTATTTCATGAAGCTGGTTATAATGGAGTTTAATGCTGAAATGAGCAGGTGACTTAAACTTATGAACTGTAGTGTATTCAGTAATTAATCTAGCATACTTTCATTAAATAAATCAATTCAAGTTAAAAATTTAAGAGTATAATTAGGCTATACTGAGCCTAATCTATTTATGCCAGAGATTTTCTTAAAATGAAGTTAATACCTTTGTATAGCTCATTTGCATGTGTATAGCTCACAGAATCTGCATTTACATGTTAAAGCTTCCCCTACAATTAGGGGGAGGGGGGTCATGGGGGACGAAACCTGAACTTCTGTGACAATGTCACCAAATTACTCAAATAATCAGAACACACTTTAACACACTCATTCACACATGGGGGGGGCAAGCCCCAGTTAAAAGACACTCCAGATGAGCGCCCCTGGTAGAGCTACTCGGGAGGGATGCACCGCAGCGACAGGCGGAGCAAAGCACGTGAGGTAAACAACAGCAGCGTGCAGCAGCAGCGAAGCAGAGCAGCGTGGAGACAGTATCAGCAAGCAAAGCAGCAGCGACCCCAATGAGCTGATTGCAGTTGGTCCTGTTTACGACCAAACACGGACACACACACACACCCGTTCACACAAGAGGAGGGAGGGAGAGAGGGCTCCGGCCGTCATCTGCATTTACCAATCAAGAACTACACCACAGTGTGCACGGGAAACCCGGAGCAGCGACAAGTAGTCACCCTGTCGGACCAGACAACCTTTGGCCCGGAAGTGACACACCAGTGACAGGAGAGCAAAAGAAAGAGGCAGGTGGAGGATGGCTGCTTTTATACCAGCCCACCTCATGACGGCCACTAGTGGTACTCAACAAACAGTGACACTGAATAACATGGATAGCACATCTATGCTGCTACATTCACATTGCAAAAATAATTGTGACAGTGAAAATAGAATGGTTATAGAAGAGTGCATTTGTATGTAACTTTAGTTTTTTTTCAGAAGTGATCATTGGCCCCCGGGCATCTTCACATTATCAAATCTGGCCCTCTTTAAAAAAAGGTTTGGACACCCCTGCTCTAAATACAAGATAATATCTGACTTAATTGATCTATTTTAATATTTGGTAGGCCTTAGAACAGCGTGCAGTGCGTAATCAAATATTGGCTTACCTTTTCTAAGTAATCTTGTTTAGTGTTCGGAAAAGGCGTGTTTACAGAAACATCTGAGCAAGAGCTAGCTTATGTGTCCTAATAGCATAATGTTGATTATGCTTTGATTGGAGCTTTATGTAGAGATGTGATTTTCTAATCAACACTATTGTTGGAGAAAGCTAGAGAGAGACAGAGGGAGAGAGAGGAAGTGGGAAAGAGTGTGTGAGAGAGAGCAGGTGCGCAAGAGAGAGGCGAGCGAGAGACGTGACTCAATGATTAAACTCCATGTTACAATTTGTATGCTGAACAGATGGCTGCCTTCAACCTTGTCGCCCATTGCCTTGTCTGTGCATTTTGCTCTCTTAATTTGCATCTCTCTCGTGCTCTCTCTCTCGCTCGCCCTTGCCCTCTCTCTTGCTTTCCTCGATGCTGTTGCTCCCGATATGTCTTGTGCTCCAGCTAGCCTCATTCTCCCTTCAAGAAGAGAAGCCCGCCATATTTGTTGATCTCTGCATCAGGCAATTCGCCCGAAACTCTAAAATGGTAACCGTTTCTTTCCCTTTTTCATGAAGGTGTCGAAACAAACCAGAAAATAACAATATGCCCTGGACAGATAGCACACATCAATCTGTGGGCAGAGTTGAAGAGGAAATGCAAACTGAGGCCCCGTCCACACGGGCGAAAACAATCTTATCCCCTCCATTTCCCTTGGCAGCGTTGCAGGAATTTCTCTGTAAAGATGGACTCATTGCAAAAAAGCATCTAGCTGTAGAAACGCTGTAGTACATATTCAAGGCCACTGTGTGGCGCTGGTTCTCCACCAAAAAAATAAGACAAGGTGGAGCATGCGTATCAAGCTTACACTCTATATACAAACATACAGTCGAGGAGGAGAAAGCAGTTGTTAAACCTTGTAGATTGAGCAGAAATACTTTTTAATGTACAGTTAGTAATTACATTTACCAAGGGGCTGTATTTAAAGCTACATCAAATCAAACAAAACAAATTTGACGGAACTCGTAACGTCCCCCAGCTGGTGGGGGAGCGATGACGTCATCGTTTGCGTATCAGGCGTCCACACAAATCCTAACACAAAAACGCATAGGGCCGTTTTCCCCTTTTTCACCCTGAGACATGGTTTCAAAAAAGTGCGTTTGCAGGCACCGAAAACGCTGGATCTGTCTGGACGGTCGGCCCAAACGCACAAGACTTATGCGTTTTTACACAAAAATGTGTGGACGGGGCCTGCATATGTGTTAACACCAGTGTGTCAGAACAATGCCAGGGGGGTTAGATGAAAGGATTCGGATCGGGCAGTTGCCTAGAAGGTTTACCAGCATTGTTATATATTACAGCAAACACCAACAACAACAGTTCCACAGTCCAAAACACAAACAAAAAATTTTCAGACAAGATCGTTGCCGTCGAGCGAAGTTGTCTCTGACAAGGTCCCACTGACCCCCTTGTCCCCTATCAAGGTCCAGCAGTAAGTTGGAAGCACTTTCCATGTTTAATAGGTCCACATATTCCCCCAAACAAGAGGCCCTGGTGTCACGCCCAGCTTTGCCACCTGGCGTGTCATTGTTACATGTTGTTCCTTTTCTCGCCACTAGGGGAGCTGTCACTATGGGCTGTGCCAGGCTAATGGTGGGCTGATTGAATGGGAGATAAACGATGTCCTTCCTGTCGGCTCGCTCTCTCACTGCTGCTCCGGCCTGACGCTGAAAGGCTGGCTGCAGCTTCGCTCCTCATTTTTACCTCACTTTGCTTTATCCTACATCTACTGCTATGCACTACACTTTTGGTTTGGCTTCCCATTACTGATAACGCTTTGTATTTAATTACTTTAATAAATATTTGTTCTACCTTTTCAATCAGCGTGGTCTCCCTGTTTATGTCAGCTCTACTCGAGCCAAGTGGTCCTGACACTGGAGAAACATGCTGGTTTTCCTTCCTTCCAGTTCATAAGAATTAGTCTCTTAATTGATAAGCAACCCAGATTCCACATCCTGTAAGCAATAGCTCCAACATTGGCCATTTCTCAATACCAAGTATGCAGACTACGTACTCGCAGACTTGGAAGTACATACTTGGCAAGTCCGGACTTCTAAGTACAGACTTCAGAGGACGCGAGTACGCACCTGCAATTGGAACAGCAGCGGACTCGATGACGTCACCACCTTAGCTCTGTTAACTGTGCTTTACGGCCTCAAACTACTGAACAATATAAACTAATTATATAAAACTAAACCCCAGCCTCTTTCATTTTAAAATAGTATGTTAATATTTTGAATGAATATAAAAGAAAAGATATGCTTGTCGTGTGTATTTATATACACACAACTTTTTATACGTAGGGTACAGATGCGCGTGCCTAACTGCCTATGTAGTTGGAGAGTAGGCTATTATAACAAATAATAATAATAACGAATGAGTGAGATATTAGAATAGATTAGAATAGAAAAGATATAGATTAGAATAGAAAAACACACACACACGATCGGATGGATCCGACCAGGATTTTTGTTGCCGTTGCGATGGGTTTCCTCTATCAGTGACGTATACAATATAAACAAATTATATAAAACAAAACCCCAGCCTCTTTAACTTTAAAATAGTATGCCAATATTTTGAATGAATAGGCATACATTTTTGTTATGTTATGTAAAATGTTCCTATATATAGCCTATTATTATAGCTTACATACTAATATTTAATATTAGTATTATACTAAGAGAAACGGCTATTGTCTGGTTTTAGACCAAGCATGCTATGGGACATACAGGGAAGTTAACATTTAACATTCCTGACATATTGCTTCTACCCATAGTGCCACTCGGATTGTTGTGTGAATGTGAGACATAACAGCGTTTATATCAAAGGCTTTAAGAGCTACCCTGGTGGCTTGAACATAGCTATGGAAGTATTACGTCTATTGACACTTTCTTTATATACATTCCTGAGTAAACGTCGCAATCTGTATTATATGTGTGTTGTATTCAGTGGTGTTTCCCTGGTATGACCTCGTAGAAAGAGTTGAAGAATAGAGATTAGGGCTCCAGTCGTGTTGCTGCAGAAGAAGGATATACAGAGAGCTTATCTTCAGGATCTCTTCAAAAAGACCTGCAAATACTGTGTGTGTGTGTGTGTGTGTGTGTCATTATTCGTTTGGTCACATGATCAGATGTAGTTATCTTGACATCCCAGACGTGTGTGTGGTATGTGTGTTTCATTGTGTGTGGTTGGTCAGATGTCTTGCCCTGTTACCATGGCAAAGCGCTGCCTAGTGCAACACATTCCTATTCTTTATTTTGTTCCTCAGAACAGCCTTCCAGTCAAGTTAATTAAGATCAATTCTATAATCAAGTCCTGAAGAAACTTTAAAAGACACAACCACACCAAAACACGCACACACCAACACACACACACACCATGGGCGCACAAACATTCATACACAAACCCAGATGTTTTGACAGGCTGCATCGTGAACTTAAAAGATACCAAAGGACAGAAAACAAATGCATCAGAGCTGAAAACAAGCATATGTATGGTGCATATATATGTAAAGTGGCCATCAGAAGTCATTCTCCAATTGTAGTAGTAGTATAGAGTTACTACTAGTAGTAAAATAGAGTTACTACTAGTAGTAACTCTAACTCTAGTAGAACTCTAGTTACTACTAGAGTTACTACTAGTAGTAACTCTATCCCTATATAGTTACTACTAGTAGTAACTATACAGTACATTATGCCTTCTATACGAAATGTCTCTTGCTCTTACCATCTTATTGATCAATGTCATGATGGTTATTTCTTGCTGTCTTCCTTTCAATCCATAATGTCAGATGATTATTTAATTTACTGCACTATTATTTTACCATGCATGTAAGCATTCTCACACACACACACACACACTCACTCACTCACTCACTCACTCACTCACTCACTCACTCACTCACTCACTCACTCACTCACCTTCCAAGGCCGCCGCCTAGAAACAGGTGAAGTCGTTGGTGCCTTGCTAGCCGACGAGCACTAACCAGTTGGTGACGTTTAGTCACTGGGCTAGAGGGAGCCGCCCTGGAGGGGTCTGTAGTGGCTGGCCCCCCTAGAGGGGGCCTGGAGGGGTCTGTAGTGGCTGGCCCCCCTAGAGCCGCCCTGGAGGGGTCTGTAGTGGCTGGCCCCCCTAGAGGGAGCCGCCCTGGAGGGGTCTGTAGTGGCTGGCCCCCCTAGAGGGGGCCTGGAGGGGTCTGTAGTGGCTGGCCCCCCTAGAGGGGGCCTGGAGGGGTCTGTAGTGGCTGGCCCCCCTAGAGGGGGCCGCCCTGGAGGGGTCTGTAGTGGCTGGCCCCCCTAGAGCCGCCCTGGAGGGGTCTGTAGTGGCTGGCCCCCCTAGAGGGAGCCTGGAGGGGTCTGTAGTGGCTGGCCCCCCTAGAGCCGCCCTGGAGGGGTCTGTAGTGGCTGGCCCCCCTAGAGGGGGCCTGGAGGGGTCTGTAGTGGCTGGCCCCCCTAGAGGGGGCCTGGAGGGGTCTGTAGTGGCTGGCCCCCCTAGAGGGAGCCGCCCTGGAGGGGTCTGTAGTGGCTGGCCCCCCTAGAGGGGGCCTGGAGGGGTCTGTAGTGGCTGGCCCCCCTAGAGCCGCCCTGGAGGGGTCTGTAGTGGCTGGCCCCCCTAGAGGGGGCCTGGAGGGGTCTGTAGTGGCTGGCCCCCCTAGAGCCGCCCTGGAGGGGTCTGTAGTGGCTGGCCCCCCTAGAGGGGGCCGCCCTGGAGGGGTCTGTAGTGGCTGGCCCCCCTAGAGCCGCCCTGGAGGGGTCTGTAGTGGCTGGCCCCCCTAGAGGGAGCCGCCCTGGAGGGGTCTGTAGTGGCTGGCCCCCCTAGAGGGGGCCTGGAGGGGTCTGTAGTGGCTGGCCCCCCTAGAGCCGCCCTGGAGGGGTCTGTAGTGGCTGGCCCCCCTAGAGCCGCCCTGGAGGGGTCTGTAGTGGCTGGCCCCCCTAGAGGGGGCCGCCCTGGAGGGGTCTGTAGTGGCTGGCCCCCCTAGAGCCGCCCTGGAGGGGTCTGTAGTGGCTGGCCCCCCTAGAGCCGCCCTGGAGGGGTCTGTAGTGGCTGGCCCCCCTAGAGCCGCCCTGGAGGGGTCTGTAGTGGCTGGCCCCCCTAGAGCCGCCCTGGAGGGGTCTGTAGTGGCTGGCCCCCCTAGAGGGGGCCTGGAGGGGTCTGTAGTGGCTGGCCCCCCTAGAGGGGGCCTGGAGGGGTCTGTAGTGGCTGGCCCCCTAGAGGGGGCCGCCCTGGAGGGGTCTGTAGTGGCTGGCCCCCCTAGAGGGGGCCTGGAGGGGTCTGTAGTGGCTGGCCCCCTAGAGGGGGCCGCCCTGGAGGGGTCTGTAGTGGCTGGCCCCCCTAGAGGGGGCCTGGAGGGGTCTGTAGTGGCTGGCCCCCTAGAGGGGGCCGCCCTGGAGGGGTCTGTAGTGGCTGGCCCCCTAGAGGGGGCCGCCCTGGAGGGGTCTGTAGTGGCTGGCCCCCTAGAGGGGGCCTGGAGGGGTCTGTAGTGGCTGGCCCCCCTAGAGCCGCCCTGGAGGGGTCTGTAGTGGCTGGCCCCCCTAGAGGGAGCCGCCCTGGAGGAGTCTGTAGTGGCTGGCCCCCCTAGAGGGGGCCTGGAGGGGTCTGTAGTGGCTGGCCCCCCTAGAGCCGCCCTGGAGGGGTCTGTAGTGGCTGGCCCCCCTAGAGGGGGCCTGGAGGGGTCTGTAGTGGCTGGCCCCCCTAGAGCCGCCCTGGAGGGGTCTGTAGTGGCTGGCCCCCCTAGAGCCGCCCTGGAGGGGTCTGTAGTGGCTGGCCCCCCTAGAGCCGCCCTGGAGGGGTCTGTAGTGGCTGGCCCCCCTAGAGGGAGCCTGGAGGGGTCTGTAGTGGCTGGCCCCCCTAGAGCCGCCCTGGAGGGGTCTGTAGTGGCTGGCCCCCCTAGAGGGGGCCTGGAGGGGTCTGTAGTGGCTGGCCCCCCTAGAGGGGGCCTGGAGGGGTCTGTAGTGGCTGGCCCCCCTAGAGGGAGCCGCCCTGGAGGGGTCTGTAGTGGCTGGCCCCCCTAGAGGGGGCCTGGAGGGGTCTGTAGTGGCTGGCCCCCCTAGAGCCGCCCTGGAGGGGTCTGTAGTGGCTGGCCCCCCTAGAGGGGGCCTGGAGGGGTCTGTAGTGGCTGGCCCCCCTAGAGCCGCCCTGGAGGGGTCTGTAGTGGCTGGCCCCCCTAGAGGGGGCCGCCCTGGAGGGGTCTGTAGTGGCTGGCCCCCCTAGAGCCGCCCTGGAGGGGTCTGTAGTGGCTGGCCCCCCTAGAGGGAGCCGCCCTGGAGGGGTCTGTAGTGGCTGGCCCCCCTAGAGGGGGCCTGGAGGGGTCTGTAGTGGCTGGCCCCCCTAGAGCCGCCCTGGAGGGGTCTGTAGTGGCTGGCCCCCCTAGAGCCGCCCTGGAGGGGTCTGTAGTGGCTGGCCCCCCTAGAGGGGGCCGCCCTGGAGGGGTCTGTAGTGGCTGGCCCCCCTAGAGCCGCCCTGGAGGGGTCTGTAGTGGCTGGCCCCCCTAGAGCCGCCCTGGAGGGGTCTGTAGTGGCTGGCCCCCCTAGAGCCGCCCTGGAGGGGTCTGTAGTGGCTGGCCCCCCTAGAGCCGCCCTGGAGGGGTCTGTAGTGGCTGGCCCCCCTAGAGCCGCCCTGGAGGGGTCTGTAGTGGCTGGCCCCCCTAGAGCCGCCCTGGAGGGGTCTGTAGTGGCTGCCCCCCCTAGAGCCGCCCTGGAGGGGTCTGTAGTGGCTGGCCCCCCTAGAGGGGGCCTGGAGGGGTCTGTAGTGGCTGGCCCCCCTAGAGCCGCCCTGGAGGGGTCTGTAGTGGCTGGCCCCCCTAGAGCCGCCCTGGAGGGGTCTGTAGTGGCTGGCCCCCCTAGAGCCGCCCTGGAGGGGTCTGTAGTGGCTGGCCCCCCTAGAGGGGGCCTGGAGGGGTCTGTAGTGGCTGGCCCCCCTAGAGCCGCCCTGGAGGGGTCTGTAGTGGCTGGCCCCCCTAGAGCCGCCCTGGAGGGGTCTGTAGTGGCTGGCCCCCCTAGAGCCGCCCTGGAGGGGTCTGTAGTGGCTGCCCCCCCTAGAGCCGCCCTGGAGGGGTCTGTAGTGGCTGGCCCCCCTACAGGGGGCCTGGAGGGGTCTGTAGTGGCTGGCCCCCCTAGAGCCGCCCTGGAGGGGTCTGTAGTGGCTGGCCCCCCTAGAGCCGCCCTGGAGGGGTCTGTAGTGGCTGCCCCCCCTAGAGCCGCCCTGGAGGGGTCTGTAGTGGCTGGCCCCCTAGAGGGGGCCTGGAGGGGTCTGTAGTGGCTGGCCCCCCTAGAGGGAGCCGCCCTGGAGGGGTCTGTAGTGGCTGGCCCCCCTAGAGGGGGCCTGGAGGGGTCTGTAGTGGCTGGCCCCCCTAGAGCCGCCCTGGAGGGGTCTGTAGTGGCTGGCCCCCCTAGAGGGGGCCGCCCTGGAGGGGTCTGTAGTGGCTGGCCCCCCTAGAGCCGCCCTGGAGGGGTCTGTAGTGGCTGGCCCCCCTAGAGGGGGCCTGGAGGGGTCTGTAGTGGCTGGCCCCCCTAGAGCCGCCCTGGAGGGGTCTGTAGTGGCTGGCCCCCCTAGAGGGGGCCTGGAGGGGTCTGTAGTGGCTGGCCCCCCTAGAGGGGGCCTGGAGGGGTCTGTAGTGGCTGGCCCCCCTAGAGCCGCCCTGGAGGGGTCTGTAGTGGCTGGCCCCCTAGAGGGGGCCGCCCTGGAGGGGTCTGTAGTGGCTGGCCCCCTAGAGGGGGCCTGGAGGGGTCTGTAGTGGCTGGCCGCCCTAGAGCCGCCCTGGAGGGGTCTGTAGTGGCTGGCCCCCTAGAGGGGGCCGCCCTGGAGGGGTCTGTAGTGGCTGGCCCCCTAGAGGGGGCCTGGAGGGGTCTGTAGTGGCTGGCCCCCCTAGAGCCGCCCTGGAGGGGTCTGTAGTGGCTGGCCCCCCTAGAGGGAGCCGCCCTGGAGGAGTCTGTAGTGGCTGGCCCCCCTAGAGCCGCCCTGGAGGGGTCTGTAGTGGCTGGCCCCCCTAGAGGGGGCCTGGAGGGGTCTGTAGTGGCTGGCCCCCCTAGAGCCGCCCTGGAGGGGTCTGTAGTGGCTGGCCCCCCTAGAGCCGCCCTGGAGGGGTCTGTAGTGGCTGGCCCCCCTAGAGCCGCCCTGGAGGGGTCTGTAGTGGCTGGCCCCCCTAGAGCCGCCCTGGAGGGGTCTGTAGTGGCTGGCCCCCCTAGAGCCGCCCTGGAGGGGTCTGTACTACAGCCAGTTTTTTACACTACAGCCAGACATCAGTCGCATAACACCTGTCCATCAGTCACATAACACCTGTCCATCAGTCACATAACACCTGTCCATCAGTCACATAACACCTGTCCATCAGTCACATAACACCTGTCCATCAGTCACATAACACCTGTCCATCAGTCACATAACACCTGTCCATCAGTCACATAACACCTGTCCATCAGTCACATAACACCTGTCCATCAGTCACATAACACCTGTCCATCAGTCACATAACACCTGTCCATCAGTCACATAACACCTGTCCATCAGTCACATAACACCTGTCCATCAGTCACATAACACCTGTCCATCAGTCACATAACACCTGTCCTGCAGCCCCTCCATTGGCTCCCCATTACATACCGCATCATCTACAAGATCCTTCTCCTCACATTCAAGGCCATCAACAATCTGGCCCCTCATTATCTCAGCTCCTCCATATCAAGACACCCATTCTCTCAGACCCTTTTCCTCCACCCAGCTCACCCTCCCACCTGCTCCCAGTCACCATGGGGTCAAGAGCGTTCAGCCCCCCACCTCTGGAACTCTCATGACATCCAACACTTCCATGACCACTTTCAAATCTCACCTGGAAACTGATCTATTCAAACAAGCCTACTCCCTTTAAGATTGATCTATTCAGACAAGCCATTCAAAAACAAAATAAATGCTTTCAATGAAAGAACAACAATTCTTTAGGAGTGGCCTGGTTTACCATTTTCTGGTTTTACACTGCTAACCAACTATTCAGGACAATCAATAAATAGATACTGGCAAAGGCTACCAAGTCTGAAACTAGACCTCTTTGAGGGACCAACAACTGGGCTGTTGAAGCGAGAACACTGCTGTTCCCCCACCTGCTAAGATTAGGGTAAGGGTAAGGGTAAGGGTTAGGGTTAAGTTGCTAAGAAGTGGATTGGATAAGTAGGCTTTGACTTGTTGGAGGCATAAGAATGAATCTCTGCTCAAACAGATAGAGTTCTGTGGCAGACGATTGGGTCAGCCAGAAACGCAACCTGCCAAACACCGGCTCATATCATCATTCATCTGAATCAACAGCCGGCTGTATTTAGTGGAGAAAATATAGAAAAAATGACTAATTCTAAAAGATGATTTGATGTGGCTACATCCACCCATAATCGATAGCAGGCTGTGGTTGATTAGGAAGAACATGTTTGTATAATCACCCAAATGCAGACGATAGTGCAGATACAACAGAGCACGGTCGCCCAAGTCACCTGACCAGTCTGCAGAGGATATGGTGTGCATGGAGCTTGTAGCTTAGCACAAAATAATGTTGACGTTAGAAAATGGATAATCTTGTGTGACATAAGATCCAATGTTTAGGGACTCCCCAGGGTAAAGCCTGATACTGGCTTAATACAATCTATCAACCCTGGATCAGAGCCTCCATACTAAGTGGTAAACTGAATTATTATTAATTAGTATCATCAGGGAGGTGAGAGACCTAACAGTGGTGCTTCAGCTCCACTAAACTATTCTAGAATTATACTACTACTACTACTATTACTATTATAGGCCCTTCTGGGCCCCTTCAGAAGGCTTTATGTGTACGCACACACACTGAGATGCCTGTTCGCTTTAAATGGATTCCACTCGGACATGATGGCAGGTTTCACACTGTTGAAGTGACAAGGCCGCATTATTATGATCTATTAATTTCAGGTGAAAATATATATGTCTATGCTTATATATATATATATATGTACAAAAATATATTGTATTTATTTACATTCACATGACCTTGAATGTATTTGTGAACCCCCGAATGCACTGACTATCTGTGTTTTTGAAAGCAGCTTAATGGTAAATCTTAACTTAATCTTTGTGTAGACCTTAATCGTTACATTTCTGTTGTTGCGTTGATCGCTATGCACAAGGTTTGACAGCGGTTCCCTTGGCAAGTCCTCCAAGTAAACGATCACGCTTATTCCCAAATGTGTGATTAAGAGGTCCCTAAAGAGACGGGCCACAAAGTGTTCTGGGTGTCAATGACAATGGGTCCAGGGTCTTTGGATTAAGATGTCCCTAAGAGACGGGCCACAAAGTGTTCTGGGTGTCAATGACAATGGGTCCAGGGTCTTTGGATTAAGAGGTCCCTAATGCTGCTTTTCCACTAACAGTATCAGCTCGACTCGACTCAACTCGCCTCGACTCGACTCGGTTCCAGGTGCGTTTCCATCTAAAAAAGTACCTCTTCAATGTGGGCGGGTCGTAGAAAAGAACCTCTCTACCATGGGCGGGTCGTCATTAGGTTTTAATCACGGGAGACACGATTCCCGGGAAATCTGAATCTGATCAAGACTATTTCCTGATTCCCAGGAAAGGTTATGATGGGAAATAAAATAAAATAAAAAGCGCAATGACTGTGCGTCTATTGTTGTCATACGGTAACGTTGATGGAGGCAAAACTCGAGCCCTGGGAAAGGAACGACACTAAAACGAAACAGCGAAACGCTGATCCTCCGGAGCCGGTCCGTGGACTCCAGCCACGCCGGACACACACAACCACGCCCGACACACACAACCACGCGCAGCCTAACTCTAGCCCCGGCAAAGGAGCGACACACACGGCGAAACGCTGATCAGTGTCCCCCTCGGGAGCGGGTCCGTGGACTCCAACCACGCCGGACACAACTTAACTTTGAGTGATTATTCCCATTTACAGCCGCTGGCCAATAAGTTACCAGCAACCTGTTTACGTCACACAAAAGTACCTACTCCGCTCGCTTGGAACCTCGACGGAGGTAGTACTAAAAAAAAGTACCCGGTACTAGGTACCAGGTACTTTTTTTGCCAATGGAAACGCAAAAAAGGCGTGGCGAGTCGAGTCGAGTCGAGCTGGTACTGGCGGTGGAAAGCGGCATATGAGACGGGCCCCGGGCCTCAAAGTGTTCTGGGTGTCAATGACAATGGGTCCAGGGCTCTTTGGATTCTGCTTCCCTGTGGTGAAGTGATTGATATGCACTCCAAGCATCCAAGGTCTTTTTAATAACCCAGATACTGATCGGAGGTACGTTGGCCCGGGGTTACCCTGTGTACACACTCACTCACACACACACACACACACACACACTCTGTCTACACTCTAGAATCATGCTAGATAATCTGTGGATAGGCCAGATTAAAGTATTCATACTTAAAAATTGCAGGAGAATTAACAACCTTTCCTACTAGAAATGTTATACAAAATATAAAAAATGTAATAATATAGAAGAATGAGGTCAGCAAAACAGGCAAAGATGTGGCTGTTTTTTCACTTGAGTTATACCAAAGAAAGTGATGTGCTGGTAAGAGACGTCTTATCAGGAGAGAGAGGTGGGACAATGAAAACAGACGGCTAGATAAGAGAAAGTAGCAAGCAAATATTTCTGGAGTTGATTGAAACCATGATTTCATTTCTTGTAGCATGTAGCATAATAAAGAAATGTAGCATAATAAAGAAAAACAGAATAAATCCATCATTGCCTGTAGTGCAGTTAGCAGAACACACAGTCAGCGTAGACTGCGGTCGGACTGCTACGGAGAGCACCTCTGTAACTTAACTGCACTTCAACACAAAAACACACACACACACACACACACACTTTCACAAAGAAAACACAAAGATGCATTAAGTGTTCAGTCATAAATCATACCTTTGCAGAGTCAATGAGCCAGTGATAAAGACAGCATAACCTGATATGCATTTTTCTTTGTGTGTGTGTGTGTGTGTGTGTGTGTGTGTGTGTGTGTGTGTGTGTGTGTGTGTGTGTGTGTGTGTGTGTGTGTGTGTGTGTGTGTGTGTACACTTCAAATTCTGAAAAAAAGAGTTGTGGATGGTAGATAAACAATAAAGTAGAACCATTTCTGTTTGTAGCATACTGAACACGGTGCTTTACCACAACGTCCAAAAATAACTCTTAGGTAATTCCGTTATCATTAACAACCTTTTCATTAAAATGTCCCTACTGGGGCCCTCTTCTGTGTAAGCTCATTAGTGAGTGTGTATCGTGTGTGACTCATTCTAAATGTCCTTCCGTCTCTGAGTATGCTGCATTTCTGTGTGTGTGTTTATGTGAGCAAGCAGGTGTTGAGCCTGTGTGTGTGTGTGTGTGTGTGTGTGTGTGTGTGTGTGTGTGTGTGTGTGTGTGTGTGTGTGTGTGTGTGTGTGTGTGTGTGTGTGTGTGTGTGTGTGTGTGTGTGTGTGTGTGTGAGTGAGAGAGCGTGTTACTGTATATTTGTATGTGTGGTACTGTGTGTGAGTGTGTGTGTGGGTGTGTGTGTCAGAGTGTTATTGTCTCTATTTGTTGTTATGTCAACAACTCCTGAGGGACATGCTGGATTCATTCAGATGTATACTTCCTTGAAATGAACTGCGGCAGTCTTCAGTCAGAATGACACATGAGACGTTAATACTTTGACTAGTCTTCTTCATCGTCTTCCTCCCTCTCTGTTGGTTGACTCCTTTATTGGAGCAACACATTTTTATGCCGATAGTTCAATTTGTCATTTCCAGAGTGAAATATTGTAGAGAGTGAAATGCCAAAGATTAGATAAAAGAAGTGCAAGAGAGGTTTGTATGATTAAGTCAACTCAATATTGTTTTCCAGTGAATTGCTCGTTCATTCCAAGCATTAAAAAGACATCCACTATAAATCTACTAATGCCATTAATATACTAAATAGCAGTTAAGTAGAATCAGCTATTTCACATTATAGTCTTCATATTGCCATACATTATTTCTTAGGAAATGTTCAAGAAATTGTTAGGTCGGTATTGGATTGTAGCATATCCCCTAACCTGTCAAAAGAGGTGTTGATTTAGTCCCGGATGGATTGATTTTTGTTTCTAGACATCTAATAACTCGCTTACATTTGAATAAAAGCAAAAACGTGTGTAGTGACATAGTAAAGCTACTAGTTGTAATAAAGTACTACACATTTACTATGTGTACATTTGCTATTGATTTTTGTTACCCTAAGGAAGTTGTAGTCCTTGTAACCCGATTGGCTCCTTGGTGCTTGGATTTGATTGGTTGTCCTAGATGACATGAGACTCACAATATCAGGATCATGAAGTAGCCTCCTATGGGATTGTACATGTATGTGTGTCTAAGAGAATGAATACATGCTGGCATTTGTGTATGTGTGTGTGTGTGTGTGTGTGTGTGTGTGTGTGTGTGTGTGTGTGTGTGTGTGTGTGTGTGTGTGTGTGTGTGTGTGTGTGTGTGTGTGTGTGTGTGTGTGTGTGTGTGTGTGTGTGTGTGTGTGTGTGTGTGTGCGCGTAACCAGTCAGGATCACATCAAATAATATATGTTTTAATGTTTTTATACATAGAGGTAATTGGATTGAAATAACCACATGAGGTGAATAAAATACTGACCTGTGAATCCTAATCAGCCTTAGATGACATTGAGCTGTAGATGGCGTGCAGCTAATGGTCATACTACTCTCTACAAGGCTATTGAGCTGTTAAGAATACATCCTATATTACAGTAGTCAAACTAAAATGAAATCACAGCCAGGCTTAAACTAATATCCGGTCGTATTCATGTATATTATGTTATGCCTTTATCATGTTTGGAAAATGCAAATGTGTTGTTGGCAGTAGAACACTATTCTGGATTCAGGACTGCCAGTAGAGCATTGTCCCGTTCAAGATTCCTCATTGCACACATCATCAAATGAAATACATTTGGTGGTCATGTGAAGACTCCTCACATGGTGTTGATGGTGGGCCTTAGAGGGAGACAGAGTGAAAGACCATGCAACATTTGCATACAACCACTTTGAACCCTGAAATGTATTGCCGGCGATTGCATCATCATTTCATTGGTTCCTTCCCCGGAGCTCCTGGCTGTCTTGACCAATAACACACCAACATACTAACTGCCCTTCCACACCTCTCTCATTTAATTATGGGATGGCCGTTTTCATGACAAGTCTTTCAGTGAAGATTAAACGTCCTTTCATCACATTCCCACTGTGTCCTCCTTGACATGTTGAGCCATCCTGAATATGAGAAAAACCCACATTGTATCATAATAGTAAGCCCTGCTAAGCAGAGCACCACAGCAGACGGCACGCCAAAGGCACACACACGGCGACAGTGAATGTAGGTAATGAACCCCTGAACAATAAATAACACTCAACAACAATGTATCACAAAGCATATCAATTTGACTTTGTTTTGTTCCATGGCATTTGATTCCGACATGTAGGTCAACTGCAATTCCCCTCAGGGCTACCTTCAAGCTATGTCAATTTATAAATGCTCACTTCAGATAGCTTGATACCTTTCGTCTTCGAGGTATGAGATGTGGTACAAATGGAATTAGATAAACATGCTGTCCAATACATTGTTGTTGGTTTTGGCTCTGACTCTAACAAACTCATGTCAAGTGGTTATTCATGGTATGCAGATGTATGGTATGTATGGTATATGTATGGTACGGTATGTATCTTTGGTATATGTATGGTATGTATGTGTTTGGTATACATATGGTATGTATATGTATGGTTTGTATATCTATTGTATGTATGGTGGTATGGTGTGTGTATATGTATGGTATGTATAGTATATTAGTATGTATATTTGTTTGGTAAATGCATGGTATGTACGTATATGGTATGGTATGTATAATACATACACCATACATATTATGTATTGTATGCATGGTATGTATATGTATGGTATGTATATGTTCAGTGTATGTTTGGTATGTATATGTTTGGTATATGTACTGTTTGTATATGTTTGGTACAGTATGGTATGTATATGTTTGGTGTATGTATGGTATGTCTATGTATGGTTTGTATATATATATAGCCCTAGGGGTGCTTGAGCCCCTGCCCTTTTTGCCTCGTATTAAAAAGTGCCCTCTGAGTGTTCTTTAACAATCGCGCCCGCAACAGCGCTTGTCCGCGATCCACCTGTGCACGTCCCTGGCTGTTACCGCTAATAAAACAATAATTCCCATAATCCGCGCGGCTGAGCGGGTGCCTGTTACGTCCAAAGAGGCGTATGCTTTTTAGAACTGGATCGGACCGAGGTGCGTTCGCTTTCACATCTCAAGCGAACCGAGACCACCTCTTTAGCGAGGTCTCGGCCGGCTGATTTGGTGCGCACGAGGCTGTGATCGAAATGCGGGACAGGAGCTGTCCCGTACGGGACAAATCAAAATCACCCGAAATACGGGACGTCCCGCACAATCCGGGACGGTTGGCACCTCGTGAGGTAACAACAGTAGCGAGGCACGTTCTGCACAATACCTGACGTTGCGCAGCATCGTCTTTTTTATAGCCAAAATAATTCCACACAACTCATGTGCCGCCCCTCTTTGGTACCAAACTTTCAGCTGTGCGCTCTTCTGACGAGCCTGAGGCCATTGTGCAGCAGGTTAAAGCGCAGCGTCTCTCCCTGCCTGCACTGCTTTGCTCCGCTCGGCTCACTCGCAAGTCACGTGACCAATCAAATTGCAGCCTTTGCGATTAGAAAATCTTGTTTTGTCATATCGCGATATTATCGCAAATGCAATTAATCGTTCAGCCCTAGTATGTATATGTATGGTTTGTATATGTTTGGTGTATGCATGGTTTGTATATGTTTGGTGTATGTATGGTATGTATATGTATTGTTAGATTTCAGCTTATTTCTAAACTGTTCGTATAGTCTCTGCGTTGTGTATATTTCCAATTGTAGTAGTAATTCTTGAAGTGTAAATCAAGGAAGCTTGACAGGTTGGATCAGAGGGTGGAATAGATGGTTTATTCCAGGATGTAATACAGCCAGATACAGACTTAGGTTGAATAATCTATAGTGTAGGAGGTGAGGAGCAGTCTCCTGACGTGCTCCTTGGCTGTCCATCCCTCTTCTCACCGAACCAAAGGTTTGGGGCGAGTATTATAATAAGAAAATGTAAATAACAAAAGAACAGAAGCAGTCTCTCCCTTGATAAGGGATACGGCCCTGGCTATGCCCCAGACGACCGGGTTGGTTCGTCCTTGTTGGGACATAACAGATGGAGGAATGTTGTGAATAAGACCTGGTACCAGTAGGAGAGGACCTGGCCTGTTCATAGACTAAGAACTGTGAAGACAGAGAGACACTAAAATACACCAATATTCTACATTATGGTATATGTATGGTTTGTATATGTTTGGTGTATGTATATGTATGGTTTGTATATGTTTGGTGTATGTATGGTATGTATATGCATGGTATGTATATGTTCGGTTCTTTAAGATTCTCCCCACCGAACGGGGCGCCAGAAGAAGACATGTTGTTTTAACTCTTTGTGGTTTTTTATTTGATTTTCCTTATGCAGTTGTTTTAGTCCACAAATAACAGGTTATAAACCTGTAGAATAGAAAGGCTACGGTGTAAACAACAATATTGATAGCCACATACATAATATACTATAAATTCTGAATAATATACAAATATAAATAACAATAGTCAGTATCTAGTGTTATAATAATAGTATAACATATAATATAGTATAGTATAAAATAATTAGTGTTTAAACTGAATATGCAACAATTGCAGAAATGCAACAATTCCCTGTGTTGTGGATTTTGGTCCAGGAAAGGCCGCCGAGACAGGATCGCTTTTAACTCACTTTATTTGGTTAAGGTTATTGGTCTATTGTCTATCGTCTATGAAACAAAAGGAGAGGGATCGTATATAACACGCGCGGAGCGTCTCTAAGCTTGGCATCTAGGATACGCCGCCGAGAGATTCTGGTCCTCAAATGGCGGAGTCTGAGTTTATGTATCTCAGGTGTTCTTCTATGGTTTTCTCACTTCCTCTGTGTGTCCGTTGCTGCCCCTAGTGTAAATGTTTTGTAACTTTGTCAAATGTGTTCAGTGCTGCCCTCTGGCGATTAGGAGGGGAAATTACCTCTAAACTATGCTTGGTGCTACTGGATATGGCTATGTGAGAGTATTACAGTAAAAATGTATCACTAGGGAATATTACAATTAAAATATGTCACACCATAAAGCACTGTAGGCGCGTCGGTGAGGCTGTGATGAAGTTCACTATTTATTGGACCGTGTCTAGACAGTTACGAACATCCCTGACCTTATAATGCACAATCGCCAAGTTGAGAGCGTGGTTTCTGCAGTGAACGTGCTGCGGGAAACTGCTGCGAATTGATGCGTGCCATTCCCGCTTACATTGCCCGCATCATCATACCCCTGCCCAACAATATGGGCAGGAATTGATCTAGACCAGCAACAGCAATAGCCGTGTCAATGCCTCTGCGTTTGAATGATAATGAATGAATGGAACGTTGCATTTTTAATGTTGACACCAACGTTTCTAGAGAGTGCGCGGCGCGTCAATCACTGAATTAATGAATGAAACGGAATGCAAGAATCAGAGAAAGTCTGCCCTTTTTGCGGCGCAAAGCATGTTTCAGAAATCAGCACATTTAAATAAATGCTATAGGCCTAGTTGTCACACAGACACATGCTATTTTTTTATTTTTTTAATATGGAATTATTTCAGGGGAGAAAATGCCGTGAAACAATGTACGTACGGTGCGTTCGGGATTAGGACTGATATAGCATATGTCGGCCTAGACCTAATAAATTGTGTTTTAATATTTGTAGCATTCATCTTAGTCTATTCTTTTCGTAGGCTACTCTGCTGTTGGCCTTGATGGGGAGATATTTTTTTGCTGCCACAAAATATAGTTTAATCCAACAACATTCCTGCGTCTCCCCCTCCTACTAAGCCCATTTCAGCACCGTGTCAGTAGACAGCTACGATCCTACGACGTCGTAAGAGCAGAGCACGCGCGTTCATGTTAAGATGAGTTTCGGGAAACGCTCCCCTAAAATTAACGATGCATCGTGAGATCCATCGTACGATGGATCGTACGAGCATGGCTCCATCGTTATCGGGAAACGGGGCCCTGCTTCTGAATTTTGTTTTTATGATGGAAAGTGAAGACAAGACTTTCTCGCACTGATGTGATGTGGTCAACTGATATTGAAACAAAAATATTACAGGAAAGGCCAAACTTATTTTAAGCTCCATTTTTAATGATCTCTTGGTTAACGTATTTCCATTCGTCCTAGTATTTTGATATTATTATGTTGTTGTTGTTGTTGTTAGCTTTTTAAGTGAGTTACTCATTTGAGTATCAGGAGATGGTGTTCGGTACTCACTCCACACGTAGCGTTGTTTTGATAATGATAAAGGCGATTCCACCACGGGTGGAGTTGTTGACGTGGGGGGGGGGGGGGGGGATGTCTCACAGTAACGGACATTGTGATCAGCTGATTTTTCGCAGTTATCCAGCATGCACGCAGTGCACAGCGCACACAGCGCTCCAGCTCCGTTTGCCTTTTTTTGCGCAGGTGGGGAAACGCAGAAGTAGTACAAGATACACGTGTGCGCTACTGTTCATTGCGGTACAGTGCGGTTCGGTTCTCTTATATTGGCGTTTCCACCGAGTGGTGCGGTTCGGTTCTCTTATATTGGCGTTTCTACCTCCAAAAGTCTGCCGAAATAAAAGCGCTGAGTCTACCTATTTTTCGGTACTCCACCGTTGGGTTACCAAGCCGTCTGAAAGGGTGGCGAAAACGTGGAGCTACACATGCCGTTATTCTGAATCACTTCCCGTTACTGGTCCGTTTGGTATGACCAGGTCACTGGTCCGTTGGGTATGACCAGGTCACTGGTCCGTTTGGTATGACCAGGTCACTGGCCCGTTTGGTATGACCAGGTCACTGGTCCGTTTGGTATGACCAGGTCACTGATATCTTTGCAACATACAGCGAGGAGGATTGACTTGATCTATAAATGAAGTCCCACAATCTTATTTGGCTTAACACCATGACCAACCATTCTGAAACATCCATTAACATCCACATTTGCCTCAAACAATGTTAGGTTTACAGCCCATGTCAATAGTTGTGAAATTATGTTCTTGTTCTTTTAATTGTTTGTTACTCTGACTGTATAATGTATAATAACCCTGTATAATAATAACTGTTTAATATTGTGGAAAGGATGTTAGTGAATGATTCAGAGCATGATGCAATTTAAATGGCTTTTGGTCTAGTGTCTTAATTTTTCTTAAAACAATTGTAGCTGAAAATAAACATAGCCAAATTACAACCAATAACTTCAGTCAGTGAGGGCAAAAATAGGCCCAGATTTTTTTATTTAGTTTTACAAATCAAGAGTAGGCCTGATTTGACTAATTGGCTTTGCATCCTTTCCTTCTGCCTTTGTAGTCCAAGACATGCTGCCCACCAGCTTTCAAAGTACAATGCTGCCACTGGTGGATTTGTATCAATTTTATTCACATAATTATTTGTATCAATTTTATTCACATAATTATTATCCCTCCCTGCTATTTTGTAGTTCACCAAAACACCCTGAAACAACTTGAGTCTCACATACTTATGCCGCCATACGCCACTAACAGTGCAAGCAGGCCAATGGCAACCAAGCGTGCAGTCCTTCCTCCCTCACTTTAAAAACCACCAGCCGCCACTGGTATGTATGTATGGTATGTATATGTATGGTATATGTATATGTATGGTACGGTATGGTATGTATATGTATGTTATATGTATGGTATGTATATGTATGATATATGTATGGTATGTATATGTATGGTACGGTATGGTATGTATATGTATGATATATGTATGGTATGTATATGTATGGTATATGTATATGTATGGTATGTATATCAGTGGTTTCCTGTATGTCGAGCCTAATGGTTGGTAGGTGAACGAGCCGCTTGGAAGCTAGTTTGGATTTGGACAAGTAGGTTAGCATATGGTTAGCAAAGTAGGTTAGAAAATGGTTCCAGCTTTTTTATAACAGATTCACAGAACAGTTAAAGGTCCCATGGCATGAAATTTTCACTTTATGAGGTTTTCCTAACATTAATTTGAGTTCCCCTGGCCTGCCTATAGTCCCCCAATAGCTAAAAATTGCGTTAGGTGTAAAACGAGCAGTAGGTATCTTGCTCTGCCTTTGAAAAAATGAAAGCTCAAACGCGTCAATTTGGCATCTGGCCCCATATGTCGTCATATGGGGCGAGGTTACCTCCCCTTTCTCTGCTTGGCCCGCCCAGAGAATTTGGCCCGCCAATGAGACAATGAGCAAGAACCGTGTGAGCGCAGTGTGTGAATACACACACTGTAACGCAAGTGTCCTTTGTTATTTGGATAACCGTTCTGCTGTTGGTGTTATGGCTCATAACACGCAACACAATAACGCAAGCTTGCATAAAGCTCCCATTTGGTGAAAAGACTAGACTGCGTCGGGTTCTCTGAGGTCTCTGGTATTTCCACAACGAGACTCGTAGTGGGGGATATCTCGGCCATGGTTGAGAAGGAATAGGGAACCTCCTCCATCCAGTTCAGTCTGTACTTAATATTGACATGGAAGTGGAAGAAGGCGTCTGAGAACCCGACGCAGTCGTTTGAGATTTATTATATCATCCGGAGGCGCACACAGCTTTTGACCATGATAATATATATTATATTATATAGATATCTAAATATAATATGATATTATTTAGATATAGAGCTCCAGGACTCCCACCGGAGCACCCGGAGTGTTCAGTGTTCCACTGTAAACACTAGCGCAAGCTGCTCAGGGCCACACCCCCACCCTCCACCTTGACCCGCCTCTAAAAAACCATAAAGTAGAATGCCATGGGACCTTTAAATAATTATTTGCATTGTTGGGGGGAAGGATTGTCATGCAGCATAGGCCCATACATTCCATTTATGTCTGCCTGTGTCTTTTGAATTGGAGGTAAAAATGTCCTTAATGGAACTGTCACCTTCACCTCTCTCAGAGAGAGAGAGAGAGAGAGAGAGACAGTGATATGATTGGGATCCAAAAGAGTACAAATTAAAACAAGATGTGTCTGAATGAAAAGAAAACCCAGTTCAAAAGACTGTGTGTGTGTGTGTGTGTGCATGCCACTAGGAGAGAGGACAGACAGGTTGATGAGGATATAAAGGTCAACATTTAAAGGGCTGCAATATGAGTGATGCCACTGGCCTTTTAACTAGAGCCATGCACACACACGCACACACATACACGCACACACACACATACACGCACAGGCACACAGACTGGATTTTAGCAGACGAGATAGGCAGGTCAGGCAGGTTAGGGGGAGCTAGCGGAAGGTGTTTGTTAGCCTAGGCGGTGGCTTTCTTGTGGATTGGAAAAGGTGAGGTTGTGACAGAGAACCCCTGTAGGTCACGCCTGAACCATTTGCTGCTCTGGGCAGGCTCACACTTCACTCTGACAGATGTTCTGTCCTCATTGCATATGTTGCCAAGCACACACACACACACACACACAGATACACCATATCCCTACATTTCTTTATTCCTCTCTCTCCGTTCCTTTCCTTGTTTCTTCTTATTGGTATCTCTATTAGACAGTGTGTATCTATTAGATAGTGTGTATCTCTATTAGACAGTGTGTGTGTGTGTGTGTGTGTGTGTGTATCTATTAGACAGTGTGTGTATCTATTATAGTGTGTATCTCTATTAGACAGTGTGTGTATCTCTAATAGACAGTGTGTGTGTGTGTGTGTGTGTGTATATCTATAGTAGACAGTGTGTATCTCTATTAGATAGTGTGTATCTGTATTAGACAGTGTGTGTATCTGTATTAGACAGTGTGTGTATCTGTATTAGACAGTGTGTGTATCTCTATTAGACAGTGTGTGTATCTATTAGATAGTGTGTATCTCTATTAGACAGTGTGTGTATCTCTAATAGACAGTGTGTGTGTGTGTGTGTGTATATCTATATTAGACAGTGTGTATCTCTATTAGATAGTGTGTTCCTCTATTAGATACCGTGTGTATCTATATTAGTGTTTGTATCTCTGAGATAGTATTTCTATCTATAATAGATATTGTGTGTATCTCTATTAGACAGTGTGTGTATCTATTAGATAGTGTGTATCTCTATTAGACAGTGTGTGTATCTCTAATAGACCGTGTGTATATCTATTAGACAGTGTGTATCTCTATTAGATAGTTTGTATCTCTATTAGACCGTGTGTATCTCTATTAGATAGTGTGTTCCTCTATTAGATACTGTGTGTATCTATATTAGTGTTTGTATCTCTGAGATAGTATTTGTATCTATAATAGATATTGTGTGTATCTCTATTAGATATTGTGTGTAACTGTTCCAGCAGCACTCTGGGAGGATGAGTTGAAGGTAAACATACAGATTGAGTTCATCTCTCTGTAGTTGAAGCCTTTATTTTTCTGACCGTAGGCCCTAGAGGGGTACATACCATGAGGGTTGTTACCCTATATATAGCCCAGAGATTCACTTCTTTTTTTTTGGTTGATAAAAAGCAACTTATGATTGGTTTCCATCCACTTGCATTTTCCTATTTTTCCGATAATCCCCCACACTGTGTGTAATCATGGACAGAATTACTGATCAGAATGTCAGGTCAGAATGTATGATACATATTTAATCTCATGGCTGTTATGTGTGCAAATGCCTGACTAAGTGAAAATCAATCAATTAATCATACAAGTATAAATAATTGTTTCTCTTTCAAAAAGAATGTTTCTGAAAAGTGTAAGGCTAGAAAGAAAGATATTGCCTTCATTGACTGCAGTAATCATTAGTGGTTAATACACACACACACGCACACACACACACACACACTGATTCTGGTAAACAACATGCTTTTGTCTCTCTCTCTCTCTCCTTCTTGATTCTCAACGCAAGCGACTCACATGTGTATAAAGAGACCAATTCACAAACTTCACACACCACACATTGACAGAAAGGCAGAAACACAAGAAAATATATACAGCAGATTAGCAGCTAATCTTCTTTCCATAATTCATTTCCAACTCCTCCCAAAAGGATCAGGTAAAATTGATTAGCGACCATGTGCCGTTGTGATTTCTGAGGTGTTGAAGTATGTAAGCTGTTTTTCTAAAGTAAACATGGTGATTTGTTTAATCATGTTTACCTTGACTTGACCTTATGTTTATAGTGAGTGGACTGATGTGTATGGGATTATAATCCTGTCATAATTCAAACCTGAAAAAGTTTCAAAGGCCTGCAAATCTGTGTTTGAAAACTCGACACCTTGTAAAAAAGGTTTTGCAACATTGAAAAAAGTGATTATAGCCTGAAAAAAAAAAAAAAATCTGCAAACATGATTGTTTTATATTTTTCCTTCTTCATAATGTTCACCAACATATTTAAAAATAAGTTTAAAATTGTAACCAGCACAGCCAGAAATCTAGGGGTTATCATGGATTCAGATTGACATTCTGACAGTCACATCAAATCAGTTGCGAAATCGGCTAATTATCACCTTAAAAAAGTTGTTGTTGTTGCGTGCCAGAGTGTCAGAGACATCTGAGAACCTGATGCAGTCGTTTAGGGTTCATAATATCATCCGGAGGCGCTAACTGCTTTTGGCCTTGACATTGTGTATTATATTATAAAGATATATTATATAATATAGATATAGAGCTCCGGGAGTCTGCAAATGTCAACGATCCCTTTCACTTTGCCCCAATCAGTGCGTTTACATGACACTCAAGAAAGTCAAATTATTGGCTTAGTCCAACTATGATTGGATTATTAAGACGCATGTATACACCTTAGTCGAGCTAAAATCTAATCAAATTGGGTTACTCATAATCTAATTAAGACCCCTAGATAATGCGATTCATAGTCAAGTTAAGTGTGCATGTACAGAGTCGAATTGGATTATGCGTTGAATTGCGTTCTGCACATGCTCGAGATCTTTTCCCGGGGCCGTGAGCCGGAAGTAGAAGGAGACGATAGTCTTGTTGTTGTTGTTGTCGCCGTCGGAAAACGAGAAACAGTGATTTATTTAAAAAGCTGGCGCAGAAGATGGAGGAAGCCGGTGTCGTGCCAATGTAGTTACCCCTATAAGGAGCGTATCATCGTCAACATGCATTCAGTACACACTACTCTTCGATTTCACCCAAGGCTGAATTAAAAGTACATGTTTTTCTAAATGTTTCTCATCAACGAGGTTGTAAAATAACTACAATCTTTATTCATTCATTGCGCCGCGGCCGAGCTGACGGGGGTATTCTCTGATATTATGAATCTTAAAGACTGCGTCGGGTTCTCCGACTCTCTGGTACTTCCACAACAAGTAAAGACTCCTAGTCGGGTTTATCTCACCCATGGGGAAAAAGGAATTGGGGGAAATTAACTTTGGTTTTGATCTCTGAAGTCCAGATTGAAACAAACATGGAGGAGAGGAGGAGCTGTCAGTTCACTTCGGGTCCATATAATTTCTTCGACTTAATGTGTTACAATGCTTTGTTTAAAATAAAAATCTTTAGTTGGTGTATTTTCCAGCTTCAGGTTAATTCTTAAAAATAAAGATAGTCCCACACAAAACTCATTAAATGTATTTTCATATTTTCTCTTAAAGGTCCCATGGCATGAACATTTCACTTTATGAGGTTTTCTAACATTAAGTAGGTATCTTGCTCTTGCTTTGAAAAAAGGATCGCTGAAACAGCAACTGCAGCTTGTTCAGAATGCTGCTGCTAGAGTTCAACTGCAGCTTGTTCAGAATGCTGCTGCTAGAGTTCAACTGCAGCTTGTTCAGAATGCTGCTGCTAGAGTTCAACTGCAGCTTGTTCAGAATGCTGCTGCTAGAGTTCAACTGCAGCTTGTTCAGAAAGCTGCTGCTAGATTCTGACAAAGTCCCAAAAAATGTAACACATTACACCTATTCGTATACCCATTGAACCCCATGCAATGAGTGTTGTGTGCTGGGGATTAGGCCAGGTAAGTGGGGAGATTCAGCATAATGTGGGCCATGCCTGCGTTGGCATCAACAGGCTTGGAGGTTGTGTAAACATTGTGGCTGTAACCCAATCCGGCGTGGGAGGAGCTGATAAGGGAATTAAACGGGAATGAACTGCCTAATCCCTTTAATTTGACTATACCGCTTTGTCTCTCTCTCTCTCCCTCCAACCCTCTGTCTCTATCTCTCCCTCGCTCTCTTTCCCTGTCTGTTTTTATCTTTTTTTTATCCCCCTCTAGTTTCTTCTGAACCACTGTTTAGCCTGTCTCTCAGTTTCCTTTTATTGATTATGCTCGCTTTCTCATTTTTGATCTTTCCTCTCTCTCTCTCTCTCTCTCTCTCTCTCTCTCTCTCTCTCTCTCTCTCTCTCTCTCTCTCTCTCTCTCTCTCTCTCTCTATATATATATATATATATATATATATATATATATACCACACCATGGACCGTCCTGTGGGCCCATCAACACATATTACCACCAGGAGTAGCCACTGACCACTGGATGAGTTTTAATTATCTTGCGTAACAAAAAAATTGTGTTACAAGTCGGACATCATTGGGTATAAAACTGCAGTGACTGCACTCATTTCAAAGGAGACATTGATAAGACGAGGCGGGTTCTAGTGGTACTTTCTAAGCTTGTCACCCTGGAGGAGGTGGCGGAGGACAGGATGCTGGGAAAACTGCTGGTGATCATGAACAATGTCTCTCACCCTCTCCACGAAACTCTGGACAAGCTTAAGAGCAGCTTCAGCAGCAGACTCTTTCAACCCCGCTGCCTTAAAGAACGGCACAGGAGATCCTTCCTACCTGGTGCCGTTAGACTGTACAACATTTCTCAGCAACGCCCACGCATACACACAAATAATTTAAATTTAGATCTTATCACTGTAAATAAAACTGCACCTTTCTTGCACCTTATCAGTATTTAATATTATTTCAGTATTTAATATTATTTAATATTATCCTGGAACTGCTAAGCATCTTATTGTGTATATAGTGTATAGTGTTTGCATATCGTGTATTGTACTGTTTTTAATATCAATATTTGCCCTTACCTCGTGGTTGTATTTGTGTGTAGGTTGTGTAGGTGTTTTGTCTAGCTGTGTTGTTCTGTTTGTATGTAGTATGACTTTGGTCTTCTGTGATTGGTTGATGTGGTTGATTGCTATGGTGTAATCTTGCTGCTGATTGACTTATCATTGTTGCTGAAGGAAAATATATTTTGTTTATTTATTTGTATTTAGTCCAGCACGTTTGCAGATGTTGGACAGATGGCCGGTCCACAGGAGCACCTTGCTCTACAATATCTACAGTATCCTGTAGAGACCACAGCTGCAACACTATCCTTCCATGAAGCCATCTCTCCATGTCATTGGAGTCTTTTGCGACACCATCCCAAAATATATTAATTGTCTCCAGGAAAAAACTAACAGGGCATCTTGTATCAGGCAAGTCTGAGGTGTTTTTGGGGTTTTTCCTGACTAAGTATGTGAAGTGGTCAGGAATGATAGAGCTGGCCAGGTCAAATAATTCTGCAAGTATGCAGCAGAAATGCTTCATTTTCTCATGCTAATACAAATATTGGTACCTACTAATGACATACAACTACATTTCTGATTACATTTTTTGGGGGATCTATTTACTTTAAGATATGTTTTGCTCATTACATTTTTCTGAGGGAGAGGTGGGGATTGTGATTTCATCCCTCACTGGATGGAAAATAGGTACATTTTTGTTTTGTTTATAGTTACTTTTACAGTTACAAAATTTTTCTATGTATCTCCCTCCAATCTGCTCTATTTAACTTCTAACTTCCACATACCATTACCATCTATTATTACATAGAATGATTATACATATTTCATCACCGGAGCTGGGGGTGTACTTGAACTTTGAAAGTTGAGTTGATTAGGAACCGGTGGTACTGTACTGATCCATCTATCTTAACAGAGAGAGTGAGTTACAGTGTGAGAGAAGGAAAACAATGAGCACTAGAGAGCGAGAGACTAGGACCGTATGAGTCATTCATCATAGTTTCTGTAAGTGGAGGATAGAAGGATTATATCCTTATAGTACAGAACATGTTTAAGAGCACAGTCATGTTCGTCCAGATATATACTAATTAGCAGGTAGCATATTTTAGATATATGGTCTTGTGCCCACTTTTCATCTTCAAATTGAGCAAATAATAGCCCAGATGAAGGCATTGAAGTGAAAGATGGTGTATGTAAGTGCAAGCCTTTAACTGAAAGGAACAGTAGTGGCAGAAGTAGTTACTCGTCAAAAACATTACATAACAAAGCTTTACATTTACGAAGCAAATGCTGTCATGGTGGTCGTATGTGCTGTTATAAATAACGGGGCAACCATTACAATGGCTACTTGCTATATTTCAAAAGGAGGGAACCAACTCTCCAGTTTAATGTGCAGAGTGAGCATACAGGGAAAATGTTGCCTGACATAACAAATTCAACTAATTAAATGAAAGCACCTGAAGAAATTCAGCCAATGATGATTCTTGAGGACAGGCTTAACAATAGCAGAAATGTGTTTTGTTGTTATACAAAGGAGCTCCAGATGATATCCCTCTCCATGGTGGTGGGGAGCTGTCAGATGCCTGTTTCCCTCTCCTCCCCACAAACAACTGCTATCATTTCATGTTAATACTACCCATAATACACTTTGCTTTACTCTCACCTTGATTGCATCTTTAATGTCCATCGATCACGATGCATCTCACGCTTCCTGCTAAATCTCAAGATGTTATCCCCGATCTCAATTCAAGATCTTCCAATAGTCGAATGCTAGACAAGAAGCTGAATCGACCACGGAAACATCTTGCAGGGTGGGAGTACTTCATTGTATTCTTACAGGAAGTGATTTCATCCTACATTCATGTATCACTCTGCCGGGTATGGGCCCATATGACTAGTTGATTGCCTACGAAGAGTTTGCCTTCAATGTCGTCCAAGCCTCTCAAACTGGCTTACACCTCCTTTGCTCCAACGGCCAATACCATCTCAACCACAAACACGGATCTTCCCCACGTCACCATACACGTGTTTTTTCCCACCCCGTCTAAGCAAGCTTGGATGCTCGTCATCGTGTGCTCTAAGACCCCTGACCCAACCCATCACAGGTAGGCTGCTGCAGACTCCCCTTTCCCATCTTTGGGGCCAAAAACCCTTGGCGACTGCTGATCAGGTGAAAAAATGACAAAATGAAACATCTCTAACTGCTGGATCCCTGACAGTCTGGTTCACACCCTGTTAAAAGCTCCCTTGCTCACTGGTGTGGACGACTCACCGTTGGAACCGCTGGAAGGTCATCAGCTCCAAACTCTCTGCTTGACTCACCAGCCACTGTCCACACAGGAACTCAGGAGATAAAGGCTTCCCAATGTTCCAGGCCAAATGGGATTCCAACCTGTAGTGGGCTGCCACAACTCGCTGTGTTTCTGGTGTCAGTTGTCAGTGGCATCTAAAAATGCATTCAATTTACTATTAAAAAAAAAGAGTATATTTTTCGATTGCTTGGGGGCCTGTTGTAGCAGCTATATGACAATGAATAACACAAGCAGTGTAAACTGTGCTGCAAGCTTATTTGAAGGTGAATTAACAAATTAACTCTTATAACTCATACCGACAAGCAATCTATGTTAGTGTTGCATTAGAAGACACATCATGTCAGTGTGCTGGTATTATTAATGTAAAAGGTGCTGCAAGTCTCTACTACTGTATTTATTCACCTTGCACCGTGTTGTATTTCTACTCTAAATTGGTAGGCAATAGAATCAACAGGATTTTCCAGGTTTCCATCCTCCAGCTATTACATACATAAGGATGGCTGTCGTGTTTGACTTCAAGCAGGAAAGTTCCATCTAATCGAGCATGCTAACATTACAAGATGAAATCCAAATGTGAACATGGAACTATGTGGTCAGCTTTTTTCTATAAGAACTGATTATCATTTCCACCCTGTGTGGGAGCCTAATGGGAGTCCCTGCAAACAGATTTCTATTACAGCCATTTCCATTATGTGCGTGTGTGTGTGTGTGTTGTGGTTGTTTAAGTGTATGTGGGGATAAGTTGCATGTATAGGGGAATACCTCTTTCAGGATTGCCTAGGATTGGTAACTGCAGTTAATTAGCTGGGATGCGCCTCCAGGCTGCAGATGGGTACAGGCATTGGTACACATGAACACTGATCCACGTCTGGGGTGACACCAACTATAAGCTGTAGAAACCGCTAGCAAGCAGCCACACAAGGATGGTCACACAACATTCTGGCTAATGAACTGAGACAATAAATTCTGAATAATGGTTAACTTAGAGAGATATACAGTATGATATATATATATATATGTTAGAATATAAGTTACAAGTTTTAATCGCGTTAATCGCATAGTATTGGTGAGTTCACGCACGATTAATCGCACACGCCGATCCTTGAGGCCAAGGGCCCATGTTGGGCCCAGCAGCCGTCCATGTTCCCCATGGATCAACAGGTGGCATCCATGAGCCATTTGTTGTGTCGCTGCTTCAGCAATGTTGTCGATAGTCTGCAAACAGGATCCATTTAAACAATGAGTTGGAACAATTCTACGGTTGAAATAATAATCCATGCATGATACGTTTATTTCAGTATACCAGAGGGGAACCGTCAGGGCCCTCTAGGCCCTCAGAGAGGGCCTAAGATATTCTAGATATTCTAATTTTATTTTATTAATTCATAATTTGACAATCAACATCTAAACAAAAATGTTTCTGAGGAAATAAACCCTTCAAACCTGCCTATTCAATTTGTGTTGGAATGTGAAGGGTTAAATGAAAGAAGCCCCATTGTCAGCCTATCAGAATTTTGCTGACTCGGCAGTTGTTGGGAAGGAAAATGCTATGCAGCTCTGTGATTGGTGGTCCCGCTATAATTTCACAGAGGGTCGAGTAATAGTAATTCAATGAGACTAATTTCAAATGACAGTAAAATTGACCAATCATATCTTCCCTCTAAATGGGTGGGCTTTGTTATCGCTAACTTTAAGTTCCGCCCGCTGTGAGGGACACGAACCACAAGCCAATAAACTCGCTACTAGCTTATGGGGCAAGATCTGGTTTACTTCACGATGGCAGCCGCCGCGAGTAACCGAGGAGGAGGACATTGTTTCTGATTTATTATCTACGCCGTTTTCTAGGTTAACTTTAAAAAGTTGGAGTTAGTCGTAACAGGAAGACCCACACAGAGCTAAAATTGGTTCAGAAAACCAAAGCTTTTGAAAGGCATTTCAACTCCACCAACTATACCCGTGGATGACAGGATCAACCAAGGAGCAAAAGTAAATTAAATTAAAAGCAAAGGATCAGTCACCATCAACCACTTCATCCAAAAGGACAGGAGGATGGACTTTGTTTTCAAGTAATGCGATCATCAAAGGGTTATTTAAAACGTATAGGCCGCCGTGCCAACTGGTTTTATTCTGGCCGCCTCTGCCACTGTTTTGTGTATGTTAAGGTTTATTTGGGAAAACGGTCATTGTGCAGAATTACCAGTCAATCTGTAAATGTACCAACTCAGCGGTCATTATGCACGGTAAATGTGCATAACATTTCATGTAATGCTGTGCACGCTGTATCATGACAGCGCGCATACAGCAGCGACAGACTTCAGAACCATGGACCGTGAGAAACCGCAGCGTGTGTCCGGCGTGGCTGGAGTCCACGGACCTGCTCCCGAGGGGGACACGGATCAGCGTTTCGCTTTTTTTAAAATTTTATTTCCCATCATAACCTTTCCCGGGAATCAGGAAATAATCTTGATCAGATCTCCCGGGATTAAAACCTAATGACGACCCGCCCATGTTGGAGAGGTTATTTTCTACGACCCGCCCACGTTGAAGAGGTTCTTTATTTATTCATTTTTATTTATGGCTTACATGAAATTTTGTTGGTTTTGTGTGGTAGGGCTATCTGCTGTCATGCGTTTTGCACCCCGGGCCGTTGTCATATTCTACTGAAGTGCACACACAGCTTGTGTGATGATGTGATTATTTGTCAGGAGGATTTGCATTTTGCTTAAGCTTAAGAGATAGCTGTTTTTAGTTTTGGTGATAACTCTCACTCCCTCCGTGCTGTTTGCTTGTTGCATTGCTAAGGCTGGACTAGCGTATAAATTTTTGTTTCAGAGCTGGAATTGTCATAGGTAACTTTTGCAGTACTATAGAGAGGACACAGTAAACTAAGCTGGTGGTTTGCTTTTTTTGCGACGGGGGAAGGGGGGTCAGAGGGCCAAGGTTTAAGACTGTTAAACCTTGGACACTGTTCGCTACTGCAGTATACATACACTTTTCATTATTCCTGTTGTACACAACATAACCTGGACAGGCACCGCAGCTAAGGGGGGGGAGTTAAGTGGTTGTGGGCGGAGCTCCAGTCAGGTAATGATGGATGGGATGTAGACAGAGACAGGTGTTTTGTTCAGGTGGTTAGTTGTCCTAAATTGTCTATTTGGAAGCCGTTCACATTAATCACAAGCGACACCGAATCTCCGGCCCACTAGGCAGGGTAGGCCCACCTCGCCTCGACCACCGTGGAATCTCTCCTTTTTGGATTCTACCCCATTTTAGTGTTTTTGAGTTGGATACATGAAGGATACATGAATCTTTATTTGGTTTTGAACCCATTTAATACATGGCCATTGGGTTTTGCCAGTGTAGCTGTGTGATTACAATTCACTTCCTATCCACTTATCCTACGTTCTGAGCTGTTTCTGGAACGTTGCTAGTTCTATTCCTTTGAAAGCGTATCTCTGTGGCTGCAGCTGTGAATCCCTCTCGTTTGGTCGTCGTTCTCCTTCGCTTTTGTTCCATGTACATAATGAACCATGTCAACACATGTACATGATGAACCATGTCAACACATGTACATGATGAACCATGTCAACACATGTACATGATGAACCATGTCAACACATGTACATGATGAACCATGTTAACACATGTACATGATGAACCATGTCAACACATGTACATGATGAACCATGTTAACACATGTACATGATGAACCATCAACACATGTACATGATGAACCATGTTAACACATGTACATGATGAACCATCAACACATGTACATGATGAACCATGTTAACACATGTACATCATGAACCATGTCAACACATGTACATGATGAACCATCAACACATGTACATGATGAACCATGTTAACACATGTACATGATGAACCATGTTAACACATGTACATGATGAACCATCAACACATGTACATGATGAACCATGTTAACACATGTACATCATGAACCGTGTTCAACACATACATGATGATGATGTATACATGCACAAGCTCTGCATTATTGTATGCAGAGTGCATAATGCAGAAGGCTGCAAGATGAACAACAAACGTATAGGAATTTTGCAAAATGTCAAGTTGTTGTTGGGAATGTTGTGTTGGTGTGATTTTAGTTTAAATATCTGTTATTTAATTAACACTCAGTACTAATCTGGGTCTGTTGATGTGCCCACATTGGGTTTTATACAAATTTTAGCAAATATAAATAGAACTCTGAATTTGAACATGTCGTTTGAAGAAGCAGATTGATCACAGCCCATATTTGTCATTCCTTATACCAGACAATCATTGTCTCTTATTTTTTGAAATGAAATGCATAATATATGACTTTTTCAGAAAATCTAAGAGCCTTTCTGTGCACGCACTGGACACCAAACATGACATTTGGAGCATGATAGCATCTTGATGTATCTGAGCTGAGCCCTGGGCGCGTGGCTGGCCATCAAAGCAGTCAGCGCTGCTCTGACAGCTCCTGTGCTGTCGGCTTAACCTTTTATCTGTGAAATCCTGCAAGGTCATAAAGTTTGTTAGTGTGGCAAGCTAGCATTTTCATTAAAAGGACACCTGTTGCTGTGATGGTGCATACAAGGGGCTCCTCGAGCTAGACCTGTGTTCCGGTTCCAATGCAAAACATTGAGACATTCTTTGTGATTTGTTGTAGTTTAAGCAAGTAAACGTAGCAGAATGGAAGCGGCACTGTAAGCCATGTCGATTGCTGCATGGATTTAAATAGGCCGCAGTCACGCTAGTGATGCTTGTTGCCTGATGTAGCAAGCTCCTTCCCATGCTTTGCCTCCAAGCCCCCTCCTCTCCCCACCATCTTCAGGATTTCCTGACTTTACCCTCGTCTTATTTCAACATCTAGCTCTCCCTTTCTTTATGCAGAAGGAGATGGATGGTCGGCCTGTCTTCTTGGCTGAACAATGTATTTCGTATAGTATGTAGCGTTTTGCCACATGCACAAAAATACAATAGAAATGCATAGAACATTGAAACAAATACACACATCTGAGAAACACTGGTCTAAACACACACACACACACCCTGCTTAAGGTTTACCCAGTCTGGCCTTGGTTAATCTAAACTCCCATGGGTACAGGCACCCATGGGAATATTATATAAGTGTTTTATGTAGGGATGTCCCAATCTCATTTTTTAGCTCCCGATCAGATTCCGATATTTTCATATTGCTCCCGATCCGATCCCGATACTGGTTTTCCGATACCGATTTCCGATATCACTTTTTGTGTTGGCAAACAGCATTTAATTTCCTGTACATTAAGAAATAGCCATGCATCCAAGCTGTGCTCAATAGCTTTTATTCTCTCACTTGTAAATAAGAGGTTTTTTTTAAAAGGGTACATGTTGGGAACGTTACTTTTAAAAAGTAATTAGTTATAGTTACTCACTACTTGTTCCAAAACTGAGTTAGTAACTGAATTACTCGATAATAAAAGTAACGAGTTACCAGGGAAAGTAATTATTTGCGTTACTGTAAAAAAAAAAAAAAAGTAGCTTTATAGATGCGTGTGTCGTTGTGAGATGCTTCATTAGATTCGTCGACAAAGTCTTCGCTCTTGGACATAATGTACACTTAACATGCACGTTCTTGCCTTTGACCTCAATGAAGTAGTGCTTATATCTCCACCTTGAAAATATCAACTTTTCATCGGATTGCTCCGGACTCGCCATTTCTGCTGCTTCTTCGAATCTGTTTGGTGTGTGTGGTGCGCCTGGCTTGTGTGTAAAAACACTGGCTCCGATTGGCTACCATGAAACATGACTCTGCCTTAGCCAATCATAATCGCTTATCTCGTTGTTAACCCACCCGGTCACTAGCAGTGTGTGTGTGGAGCCATGGGTGCGTTCGGATTACGCAGTTTATTCAATCAATTCATAGTAATTTAACATTTAACCACATTTAACGTTCAGTAACGATAACAGCGTTGTAACGACGGAAACAGTAATTAGTTAGATTACCCCGTTACTGAAAAAATAACGGTGTTACCTAACGCCGTTCTTTTAAACGGCGTTATTCCAAACGGGTCGTGGTGTTGTAAGAGGACCTGTTACCACCACCTCGTGGAACTTCCATATTACTGACATTGCAGGTTGCAGTCGGTGACTGAGCTGTAGGTATTTTAAAATGCTGCCAAACTGCAGACATTTTAGCTATCAACGTTACTGACGCGTGTCCGCTCCCCTTTTCCAACTCGCTAATGGCGGCTGATGCAATAGGACAACAACGACAAACAAACGTAATAATGGAATTATGGGATATATTAAATATGGATCGGCCATGAAATTGAATTAGATCGGCCGATCCCGATTGACCTTAAAAACCCTGCATCGGGCCCGATCCGATCCAGGGATGGGGACATCCCTAGTTTTATGAATGGATGAAGGGTGTGATGTGTGGGTCAGATGTTGTGTCTATGTAATGGATGAGCTGACAGTCAGTAGTGTGGTCACAAAGAAGAAGACTGGAGGGGATTCCCTGAGAGCTGCAGGTGTATCAGGGAAACCTTTTGGCAGCTTAGTGCTTAGTATATCAGATGGTGTATTTTAACATGTTTTTAGTGGTGTCCTTAAGCAAAGACATACATACGTTATTTTAATATGGTTTATGTTTAATATTGAAATGATTGTATACTGGTCATATCTCCAGTTAAATCGTACTAATAAGCTAGCGGTGGAAATGATCCCGCTAGACCTTAACAGCCTTATTAACTACAGTAAATGACAAATGACATGAATAGATTACCTCACCCCGATATTCCACTTTGGCAGCAGCATTCTCTGGCGGGTTGTTTGGTGGTGAGCTTTAGTGTGAGACTATCGTTTGGGAAGAACCATGGGCTTATGGCTCTGTGCCTCCCCTTCAAAGGCAAAAGGTGAAACACCACAGCTCATGCCAATGCCCGAGAACTTACAGAACTTACTCATTGAACCGTTGATGCATACTATATTATTAATATAAATTATATTATCTAAAAAGATATATTTCCTTCCATGTGGCAGTAGTCGGCTGACAAGTTGGACATGTATTCATGCACCAGTACGTTTTTAGATTAGAGCCATCACTGCTGTGAGGAGTGGTGTCCTTATCTCAAACACAAACACCTACTGCCAACGAGCTGTGCCATGAATGAACAAACAAACCAACTGTATGGATCGATTGCTGTATAATAATAATAATAATCCAGAAGCAGGGAAATGCCGAATCCTCTTCAGTTTTGTCTCACTCTCCAAGCCAGCCCCTCTCCCAACCACTCCTCTATTCTCTCATTCCCTCTTCCTACAACTGCTCTGACCACCAGGCACCTGAGCTGTAACCATCAGTATAACTTAACACCAGAGGGGGAAGAAGGAGAACGAGGAGGGCAATAGATCAGCCTGATAGGACAGCACGATTGCCTGTGAGTGTGTGTGTGTGTGTGCGTGCATGAGGGGACGTGTAATTGAAATAAATGATCGCTTTTGACTGATGAGGTGCCTGCATTGCACAAGGGTGTGTGCTATTGTAAAGGTTTAATCCAATATGTGAGAGTGGACATGTGATGAGAATCGCTGGTTTCCCCTGTAGCCAAGTAGAAGACACACACACACACACACACACGGCAGAGTGCCATCAGTCAACTAGTCGGTGATAAGGGGTCTTTATGAAGATGGATAGCTGTGAATTTAGCTCGAAGCCATCCAGGGCTGATCTTTCCACATCCTAAATGCTTGCATCTTTCTCACTCTGTCCTATTGAGGGATTCTGTTTTCACTGGTGAGAGTTAAGCAGCATTCACAACAACAGAAGCCCTCTTCACAGAGCTACCACAGCTGGCTAAACACAACAACAACTATAGCATTGATCCATTTAGCTATGAAAGTGTACAAGCATAGCTCATGGTTAATTGTTACTGGCAATAGAACTTGTGCGTCAGAATGTATCATTATTTTTTTTTTTTGGGATACTATATATTTTTTTGGGATACTCAATACACCATATTGAGAGGACTAAAGAGTTCTGTAAAATACTAAAGCAGTGTAAATATACCGTCACCTTGGTATGTATATGATATATGATGAAGACTTGTGCTGTGTTCCAAAATCCATACTATCTGTACTCATTATACTTAGTTTGAGTACATAGGGTGTCCCAATTAAGATTGGGGCGAAAAGAAGTGTACTGAAAGGACCCAGATGGTGAACTCAAAACGGTCAAACCGCTGAGTGTGGATCGATGTACACGTTTCCTACTCAACCGCAGCCATCTTAGCTACGTAGCGGAAGAGGCGGAGCCGGGCTGAGCCAACGTCGGCGCATTTTCCACATAGCCTGCATTAATGGAGTCATTTTGTAGTTGTTAAGCGTAAACAGTTTATTGCGGGGGAGGAGCCGCGGTGGCAGTCGCAATTGTAATTTCCGGTTAGTGCACCACAGAGTATTCAATTTGGAACGACACTGACATCTGAAAATCAGTGCACCTAGTGAGTGTGGATAGTGTACTACGCTTAAGTGTACTCATGGAAGTATGGATACCAGAACACAGCATTGGTTTGCCACGTCTTGCAGGAGAAACTGTGTGGAAGTTTCAAACAACTACGTCTCCCCAAATTGACAACTTCAAAATGAATTACTTACTATGTGTTGTTTGCGGATGATACATATTTATTTTGTTCTGGTAGAGATCTGTGGCAGCTTTTGGATACAGTGGAGAAAGAACTGAAAAAATCAAACATGAAATAAAAATCATGATAGACAAAGTTGAAATAGATAGTCTATGAAAATAAATTCTTAGGAGTGATCATAGACCACAAATTATGCTGGAAACCACATTAAACCTCAATTCAAAATCATTACACATGTTGTACTGTTCCTTAACATTACCATACATAACATACATAATATGGGGAAACATACAAAACAGTTACAAACCCTATTGTTATTCTACAAAAGAGAGCAATCAGAATCGTTAACAGAGCAGAATATCTTGAACCATTCAATACATTATTTATAGTTGTTAGTGGAGTTCAAAACAATGCAAATAATGTATAAAGTCAAAAACAGGACAGTTCCAGACTGTATCCAGAAGTTGTTTCAGATTAGACAGAGCAAGTATTGTTGTGGATTTTGGTCCAGGAAAGGCCGCCGAGACAGGATCGCTTTTAACTCACTTTATTTGGTTGAGGTTATTGGTCTATTGTCTATCGTCTATGAAACAAAAGGAGAGGAATGGTAAATAACACGCGCGGAGCGTCTCAGAGCTTAGCATGCAGGAAGATACGCCGCTGAGAGATTCTGGCTCTGCAAAGGCGGAGTCTGAGTTTATGTATCCCAGGTGTGTCCGTTGCTGCCCCTAGTGTAAATGTTTTGTAACTTTGTCAAATGTGTTCAGTGCTGCCCTCAGGCGATTAGGAGGGGAAATTACCTCTAAACTATGCTTGGTGCTACTAGATGGCTAAGTGAGAGTATTACAATAAAAATGAATCGCTAGGGAATATTACAATTAAAAAATGTCACAGTATGAACTAAGGGGAACGTGCATGTTCACAAAACAAAAGATAAGGCAAGGCATATTTATTTGTATAGCGCATTTCATACACATGGCAATTCAATGTGCTTCACACAAAAACAATGAAGAAATAAAATATGGAACCATACACAATTTTAGCAATAATAAAAGTTAAATAAAAGTAATATATATATATATATATAACACCAACAGCAGAGAGGCAGTTTAAAAGTAAATGAGAGAATAAAAAAAGACATTGTGCATTAATGTGCATTACAATGTGCATTAACTGCAGAAAGCATCTAAAAAGAGTTTGGTCTTGGACTTTTTTTTGAAAATGGTGATAGTTGGGGCGTTTTTGATGGTCTCTGGAAGCTGGTTCCAGAGATGGACGCCATAGTGGCTAAAAGCTGCTTCACCCTGCTTTGTCCTGATGGTCGGTTTCAGTAGTAGTTGTTTATGTTGTGATCTCGGGGACCTTTTTGGGAATACTGTTTAAACATGTCATGTAAGTAGTTTAGGGCTGACCGATAAATCGTATTTTCATCGTCATCGCGATATGAACATGCGCGGTTAACACATCGCAAAAGATGCCTGAAACGCGATGAATAAGAAAAATCATTTTATTTACACGCGCCATGCATTCACACTCAGCATGCGAACATTTGACCTATCCGATGGAGCCCTGGATACATGCGCCATGCATTCACACCATTTGGCCAATCAGATGAAGCCCCAGCTAGCCGTCGGCGGGAGCGTACCTATGTTCCCCGGGTTCTATGTTCCCCGGTCGCGACTATGTTTTTCGTAGGCGGAATCCGGAAAAAGTTCCGCCTCAAGCGCGGTTCTATGGCGCTGTTGCTATTATGACGGAGAGATAAATGAGCTTTGAGCTTTGATAAATGAGCTTTTTGAGAGTGGCATCTCCCATCCCCTTTAAGAGCCAGCGCATTTTGACTTGGCGAGTTGATATTTTGACAGCGCGTTTGCATTCTCCGCTGAGACAGATGCATGACCACGTGAATTTCAAACTTCAAATGGCTCAGTTTATGGCCAAATAATATACATAATTAACACATGGAATAGCGTTTTCTTCTCCAACTTCAGAAACACTGATTCGTCATGTAAATTGCGGCAAAGACAACTTAAAACATATGATATGCGGACGCGGTCCTCGATGGCCGCAACTGTGGGTCTATTTAATGATATGCGGCAATCCATTAACAAACATTGTTTGTTACCAGTATTGTATACATTATCGTTATCGACTTGTGTTCATAATATGCATGTGTCCCCCGGTTAATATACATCGCCATGGACTGTATTATGTGTTTCGTGTTTAGTTTGCGTGTGTTTAAACAGATGGGTGCGCACACACACGCGCGCCAAGCATCACCCGCATTCATTCATTCTTTTAAACACTCACTCGCGTTTTCTCACGATCAAATATTAATCAATCCTGAAAGTAATGGGCTTGTACACGATGTCTGGGTCAAGAACATATGTGTTTGCTGTACGGTGTTTGCAGATCCATTGATTTAAAAGTACAATTTACCGCTGTATCAGCTGTTACACAAGATTTTAAAACAAGATTTTGTTTTAAAATGGAATATACTTTGCTTGAGTTTATTATTGTTATTATTATTATTTATGGCATAGCCTGTTCATTCATGCAGCCCCTATGGAATTGGATTGTGTTTCCACAATCCCCACGCTATTTCTATGCAGTTTCACTCATATGAACAATCTTTGACATCATAATATTTAAATCAGGCTAATCGTTTGCATGTTTGTGATGTGTATAGCCTACGTGTGTGTAAGCATATGTTGCAGTTCCGACCTGCCATGGCACGTCAAAATAGCAACACCAACTGCGCTATCCGCTAGTGCATTTAGACCAGGAATTTTTTTCGGTCAGTAGCGCAATTGTATTGGCGCAATGTTTAGATCGGTAAAATAGCACCGAGTATCATTTGCGCCGGAACACACCTCTGCTTTTCGCCGACACGCCTCTCCAGGCGCTGCAGTGTAGTGGTCGCTGCAGGAAAATCAGCTTTGTGCGGGGTGCAAACTAGCAACGAAAATCAATTGCGCTGGGTGCAAGATAGGGCCCACTGTGTTAAAGCTCATCTCTAAAACATACCACCCAGCAGTTATCCCCACACAACCTCTGTACTGGAAGACGGGTCCAACAACCATTGGTCTGTACTGGAAGACGGGTCCAACAACCATTGGTCTGTACTGGAAGACGGGTCCAACAACCATTGGTCTGTACTGGAAGACGGGTCCAACAACCATTGGTCTGTACTGGAAGACGGGTCCAACAACCATTGGTCTGTACTGGAAGACGAGTCCAACAACCATTGGTCTGTACTGGAA
>NC_140287.1:177500-242500 GCF_964030765.1 Micromesistius poutassou
TTGTAGTAGACTGCAGCAGTGCCCATAACGTCCTGCCCTTTGTCTCATTGAGCTAGGTTAGTAGGTCTATACCCCATATTGTTTTATGTACAGTCTCTAAGAATTAGTAGAGGGCTATCTTTACTGTTGTATTTTACTCTTTTACTTTAACCTTAACAGGACTGCTTGTTCAGCTGTTCTTTTCTTTTTACTCAATGGTGACTTGCTGCCTCTTCTGTAGAGAGGGATATGTTCACGTTTTTTTGTTCTCATGCCTGAAAGCACAGCTGAAATTCTGTATTGATTCAGAGTAGGCAATCTCAGGGCAGGGAAATACCCCGTCAGGTTGATGTGGATTTAGCTTTATGTTAAGAAGTGTGTGTGTGTGTGTGTGTGTGTGTGTGTGTAATGAGGATTAGTTGTTTTGGGTCTGGGGTCTGTTCATGTGGACCCGGTTAGGCTGAACATCAAATATAATGCATCATAAACGGATATGGAATAGAGAAAACACACACAAACTCCTCATCTCACACACACTATACACACACTAAGGTTTGGCTTGAAGAAAGAATTTTAACGTGGGCTCTAGCAGGAAATGAGGATTTAAATGATTCAATTTATCGACAATAGAAAGGGAAGGGGGGTTCGCCTGAAGAACATCATTTCGTGTTCATCTTCAATTCCGTGAAGCGACCACAGATGCTAACCATCAACCCCCCCACCCTCCAACACAGACAACACTGACAACCCTATTACAGCCACATTATTCCCACAATGCTCATCCAACCAACCTCCATTTGGCTTCCTTGTCACCGTTTTCTCCAAACCTGATGGTCTGTTACACAGAACCTTCTGGGACGTCTTTAAAAATACTAGGCAGAATTGGAAGGACCATCCATCAATAGTCTATTGTGTAGTATATAGATCACTCTCTTTCACCACCCTCTCTCTCGTGGACACTGCCGTCGCCTCGTCTGTGGGGAACTGACACCTTATCTTAGCCAGTCCCACCACGTGGTTTGTAGTGAGTGTGTAGACGTTTGTTTGTTTGCAGGACGTCAACACACCGTGGCCGCGTAGTCTTAAGACGGTCGTCATGGTATCAGCTTGGAGTGCCTTCCTTGTGTGGCTGCGTGAAATATCATTCTCCACACAAATGTATGCCTCAGTGTCTGAATGTGTGCCTTTCTTCCAATGCTTATTTCATCCCGTGTGTGTGTGTGTGTGTGTGTGTGTGTGTGTGTGTGTGTGTGTGTGTGTGTGTGTGTGTGTGTGTGTGTGTGTGTGTGTGTGTGTTTGGGGGGGGGGGGGGTGTTTGGGGGGGGGGGGGTATTTCCCTCTACTCTCACTAACAATAATAATAATAAACTTTATTTATATAGCACTGTTCAAACAGTTACAAAGTGCTAAACAGACAATAAGGAGCCCTATGAAAACAAAAGGATAAAATACATGTGATGTACAGACAATAAGGAGCCATATGAAAACAAAAGGATAAAAAACATGTGATGTACAGACAATAAGGAGCCATATGAAAACAAAAGGATAAAATACATGTGATGTACAGACAATAAGGAGCCATATGAAAACAAAAGGATAAAATACATGTGATGTACAGACAATAAGGAGCCCTATGAAAACAAAAGGATAAAATACATGTGATGTACAGACAATAAGGAGCCATATGAAAACAAAAGGATAAAATACATGTGATGTACAGACAATAAGGAGCCCTATGAAAACAAAAGGATAAAAAACAGCAATATAAAACAAAAGGCAGGCTCAAATAAAATCTGGAAAAGCACTCAGATAAAAGTGCGTTTTCAGGAGAGATTTAAAGATGGGCAGTGACTCAGCCAACCTAATTTCCTCAGGCAGGTCGTTCCAGAGCTTCGGGGCCCGTATAGAGAAAGCTGTTTAGACGGAGAACCGAGCGAAAAGACTACGACCAAACGTAGACAGCCCCCTTTCCGTTTGCGGTTCCGGTCCGGTTTCCGTTTCAATGGGATTTACAAAATGCCAAATAAAACACGACAGAAACTGTATTTCACTACGATACTTGATGATCGCGACTGCCGCCGCGGCTCCTCTCCCGCAATAAACATCCTGCTTTGAACGGTGAACTCTTTACGCATAGCATCTATAAAAAGCTATAAAAACTACAAAATGACTCCATTAATGCAGGCTATGTGGAAGATGCGCCGACGTTGGCTCAGCCTGGCTCCGCCTCTTCTGCTACGTAGCTAAGATGGATCCACACTCAACGCTTTGACCGTTTTCAGTTCACCATCTGGGTCCTTTCAGTACTTCTTTTCGCCACGATCTTAATTGGAACGCCCTACGTACTCAAACGAAGTATAGTGAGTACGGATAGTATGGATATTGGAACACAGCACTATACAAGTAGCAAGCTAGTTTATGTGTTGCTTGGCACCAGTTCAGTCCCAGTCCAGTTGCGGATCGATTTGTGCTGGCAAGCCAAATGAATCATTAATGAACAAACAAATCATAATCTGGAATATCAGCACGGCTGTGATTATCGTGAATATTAACCGTGCTGATATTCAGTACAACAGCACTCCCTCTCGTGTGATATTAAGTATTAAATATAAAATGCATTCGTTCCTAAACTAATGCATATTTATTCAGGAACTAACTTATATGTTACTTGACTTTATTTAATTCCATTATGGAATTTAATACATTATTTTGACCAAAGACAAATGAGAGGAGGAGCAGTAGAGTGGAACCTAGTCTCACTACCCCAGAAGTTCTGGGTTTGATCCCCAATGTCCACATTCTACCAGTCTCATTACCCCAGAAGTACTGGGGTAATGAGACTGTGATTGATAAAGCACATTAAATGTGCTTTATCAATCACAGTTCACAAATCACAAACTGTTATAAATTGTATAACAGTTTGCACTGACTAAAGTGCTGTACATAGTGCATTGAGTAGGTTAAAAAATGAGGTTAGAGATGCAAGAACGGGTGTGATATGCTTTTTGGCCCAGTCAACAGTGTTGCTGCTGCATTCTGAACCATTTGGAGGCGTGATATGAGGGACTGAGGGAGACCAAGGTAGAGGGAGTTGCAGTAATCCAGCCGTTATGAAAGCATGGATTACTATTTCCAGATGGTGGTATGATAAGGAGTGTTTGGCCTTTCACTAACCTGCCCCTTCATGGTGTACACCGTCTCTGCAGGGAGGTGTCTTCTAAATCATTGATTGTGGCCAAAATAAGCTCAGTTCCTCAAAGAGGAGGTGTTTAACCCATAGGCCACTCTGATGCAATGTGGTCTGATGTTAGACATGCTGGAAAAAAGTGTGGCTGGGGTTGGGAGCTCAAGTAAAGCAGCTAAAGCACATTCTTTTTTCTGGGAAATATCCATCCTCTACTGCTTTCAGGAAGGGGGTGGGGTGGTTTGTATTGTGAAACCCTCTGGACAGCAAGATTGTCATGTCTTAAAAAAAAAGTTTAGATACAAAAAAGAAGGAACAACAATGGAAGATATGCTTTTCCTATCTGTAAGTTGACCAACATTGTGTGATTGTTGGGGTGTTACAGTGAGCCACAGCTTGCTGTGTTTGTGTCAATGTCCAGGTCACTGGGTTTAAGGACAAAGCAATACCTTAGACAGTCAGTGGGACACTTTAACCGGCGGGTACACAATGCGCTCCCCTGCTCTGGTGTTTGGAGCCTCACAAAATCTTACCGTGTTTCCCTGCAAAATACATTCAAAGAAATACGTTCCCTTTTTAGTGAGCGTTCTGAAAACCGCTGCAGTGGTTTATCATGTTCATCGACAGTCAATTTTCTCCAGCTTTTCCTTCTGTATGGTAAATGTCATACCTGCATAGAAATACATACAAAGGCCTAACAGGCCACCGACTTACCCAGTACTAAAATAAAACAAGTTAAACCCCCACTACACTACAGGCATGGCTGAGGTCCGCTGCCATACATCTGTCACTAAGTCCATCTCACCTCATCCATCACTATCGGCTTCGCTGCCCCCTTTGTCCGCCAGCAAGGCAAACTGCCGCAGCTCATTTGGTGCTCATTTGGTGGTCACTGAGGTGACCGGCCGTTCATTCACACTGTAGGAACCAGTGGGAGGTTGTCTCTGCCAGCGTTAGTGATGACTGTAAGTCAATAAATCACATCAATCAATAATCGGGTTAGGCGTGGAAGTGGGATCAGTGGGATTACTACCATCATTTTGCTTAAGCATAATAACAGTAATTGCTTTAAAATTGCTAATTTGCAACAAAAAAAAAAGTACAAATGTATACATTTCGATATTATAATATAACAGACAATATATAAAGACAAGATATAAAGGATATATCATTTAGTAACAAAAAAAAAAAATTCCATGGCCACATCCCAAGTAAATATTCACCAAGACTAAAAGGGAATTTAGAACCTCAAGCATGTGATTAGGGCACACATTGCTATTAATATAGCAGTAGTGTTTATTTTTATACAGCGATATGCACTGTTCTTATGTTTGTGTTCGTGCCCATGAATGTGCGCCATACACCAGATGATCATTGCATTATTTAATATAATTATTATGTAGATCCGATCAAAGCTGACAGGCACAACTGCCATAACTGAACGAAGCACGCCAACACTCCCAACAACAAGATAGATATGAATATATGATTGATGAGAGTGGGGTTACATGTTATCCTGTGTGTGTGTGAGTGTGCATGTGAGTGTGTGAGAGAGTAGATTTATTTACATTGAGGTCTGCAAATCGGCTTGAGCTCCACACACGCAGCAGCCTCCATTTCTAAAGTAAATTTGTCGCATGACATTCCCCAACCGTATGTGTGAGTGCCTCAAGCCATTGAATGTACCATCTTTTTTTTGGACAGGAGAATAGTAGTTAATTTCCAGTATACTTTCTCTCAATATACATGTGTATATATATATATATATATATATATATATATATATATATATATATATATATATATATACACACACAAACACCTCCCTAATGTGCAGACTGAATCGCCTCCGAGATAGGTGAGAGTGTTGGTGTCCAGCGTCCCTTCACACTGCCTTGTTCTCCGTAGGAGGCGTATATCCAGGGCATAGCGTCCTGGTGGGTTAGGGTTAGTGAGTCCCTTACTGTGAGACGTGGTTAGGGTTAGTGAGTCCCTTACTGTGAGACGTGGTTAGGGTTAGTGAGTCCCTTACTGTGAGACGTGGTTAGGGTTAGGGTTAGTGAGTCCCTTACTGTGAGACGTGGTTAGGGTTAGTGAGTCCCTTACTGTGAGACGTGGTTAGGGTTAGTGAGTCCCTTACTGTGAGACGTGGTTAGGGTTAGTGAGTCCCTTACTGTGAGACGTGGTTAGGGTTAGTGAGTCCCTTACTGTGAGACGTGGTTAGGGTTAGTGAGTCCCTTACTGTGAGACGTGGTTAGGGTTAGTGAGTCCCTTACTGTGAGACGTGGTTAGGGTTAGGGTTCGTGAGTCCCTTACTGTGAGACGTGGTTAGGGTTAGTGAGTCCCTTACTGTGAGACGTGGTTAGGGTTAGTGAGTCCCTTACTGTGAGACGTGGTTAGGGTTAGTGAGTCCCTTACTGTGAGACGTGGTTAGGGTTAGTGAGTCCCTTACTGTGAGACGTGGTTAGGGTTAGTGAGTCCCTTACTGTGAGACGTGGTTAGGGTTAGTGAGTCCCTTACTGTGAGACGTGGTTAGGGTTAGGGTTAGTGAGTCCCTTACTGTGAGACGTGGTTAGGGTTAGTGAGTCCCTTACTGTGAGACGTGGTTAGGGTTAGTGAGTCCCTTACTGTGAGACGTGGTTAGGGTTAGGGTTAGTGAGTCCCTTACTGTGAGACGTGGTTAGGGTTAGTGAGTCCCTTACTGTGAGACGTGGTTAGGGTTAGTGAGTCCCTTACTGTGAGACGTGGTTAGGGTTAGTGAGTCCCTTACTGTGAGACGTGGTTAGGGTTAGTGAGTCCCTTACTGTGAGACGTGGTTAGGGTTAGGGTTAGTGAGTCCCTTACTGTGAGACGTGGTTAGGGTTAGTGAGTCCCTTACTGTGAGACGTGGTTAGGGTTAGTGAGTCCCTTACTGTGAGACGTGGTTAGGGTTAGTGAGTCCCTTACTGTGAGACGTGGTTAGGGTTAGTGAGTCCCTTACTGTGAGACGTGGTTAGGGTTAGTGAGTCCCTTACTGTGAGACGTGGTTAGGGTTAGTGAGTCCCTTACTGTGAGACGTGGTTAGGGTTAGGGTTAGTGAGTCCCTTACTGTGAGACGTGGTTAGGGTTAGTGAGTCCCTTACTGTGAGACGTGGTTAGGGTTAGTGAGTCCCTTACTGTGAGACGTGGTTAGGGTTAGTGAGTCCCTTACTGTGAGACGTGGTTAGGGTTAGTGAGTCCCTTACTGTGAGACGTGGTTAGGGTTAGGGTTAGTGAGTCCCTTACTGTGAGACGTGGTTAGGGTTAGTGAGTCCCTTACTGTGAGACGTGGTTAGGGTTAGTGAGTCCCTTACTGTGAGACGTGGTTAGGGTTAGTGAGTCCCTTACTGTGAGACGTGGTTAGGGTTAGTGAGTCCCTTACTGTGAGACGTGGTTAGGGTTAGTGAGTCCCTTACTGTGAGACGTGGTTAGGGTTAGTGAGTCCCTTACTGTGAGACGTGGTTAGGGTTAGTGAGTCCCTTACTGTGAGACGTGGTTAGGGTTAGTGAGTCCCTTACTGTGAGACGTGGTTAGGGTTAGTGAGTCCCTTACTGTGAGACGTGGTTAGGGTTAGTGAGTCCCTTACTGTGAGACGTGGTTAGGGTTAGTGAGTCCCTTACTGTGAGACGTGGTTAGGGTTAGTGAGTCCCTTACTGTGAGACGTGGTTAGGGTTAGGGTTAGTGAGTCCCTTACTGTGAGACGTGGTTAGGGTTAGTGAGTCCCTTACTGTGAGACGTGGTTAGGGTTAGTGAGTCCCTTACTGTGAGACGTGGTTAGGGTTAGTGAGTCCCTTACTGTGAGACGTGGTTAGGGTTAGTGAGTCCCTTACTGTGAGACGTGGTTAGGGTTAGTGAGTCCCTTACTGTGAGACGTGGTTAGGGTTAGTGAGTCCCTTACTGTGAGACGTGGTTAGGGTTAGTGAGTCCCTTACTGTGAGACGTGGTTAGGGTTAGTGAGTCCCTTACTGTGAGACGTGGTTAGGGTTAGGGTTAGTGAGTCCCTTACTGTGAGACGTGGTTAGGGTTAGTGAGTCCCTTACTGTGAGACGTGGTTAGGGTTAGTGAGTCCCTTACTGTGAGACGTGGTTAGGGTTAGTGAGTCCCTTACTGTGAGACGTGGTTAGGGTTAGGGTTAGTGAGTCCCTTACTGTGAGACGTGGTTAGGGTTAGTGAGTCCCTTACTGTGAGACGTGGTTAGGGTTAGGGTTAGTGAGTCCCTTACTGTGAGACGTGGTTAGGGTTAGTGAGTCCCTTACTGTGAGACGTGGTTAGGGTTAGTGAGTCCCTTACTGTGAGACGTGGTTAGGGTTAGTGAGTCCCTTACTGTGAGACGTGGTTAGGGTTAGTGAGTCCCTTACTGTGAGACGTGGTTAGGGTTAGTGAGTCCCTTACTGTGAGACGTGGTTAGGGTTAGTGAGTCCCTTACTGTGAGACGTGGTTAGGGTTAGTGAGTCCCTTACTGTGAGACGTGGTTAGGGTTAGTGAGTCCCTTACTGTGAGACGTGGTTAGGGTTAGTGAGTCCCTTACTGTGAGACGTGGTTAGGGTTAGTGAGTCCCTTACTGTGAGACGTGGTTAGGGTTAGTGAGTCCCTTACTGTGAGACGTGGTTAGGGTTAGTGAGTCCCTTACTGTGAGACGTGGTTAGGGTTAGTGAGTCCCTTACTGTGAGACGTGGTTAGGGTTAGTGAGTCCCTTACTGTGAGACGTGGTTAGGGTTAGTGAGTCCCTTACTGTGAGACGTGGTTAGGGTTAGTGAGTCCCTTACTGTGAGACGTGGTTAGGGTTAGTGAGTCCCTTACTGTGAGACGTGGTTAGGGTTAGTGAGTCCCTTACTGTGAGACGTGGTTAGGGTTAGGGTTAGTGAGTCCCTTACTGTGAGACGTGGTTAGGGTTAGTGAGTCCCTTACTGTGAGACAGGTAGGAGGCCTCCTCTAGGCCCAGGCAGCACTTGGCTGTGTCGGCGGTGAGGCCAGCCTTCCTCAGCTCACCCAGGACCACCAGTAGATGTCGCAGGTGGGCGTCCCAGCTGGAACTGTGAAAAATGATATCATCAATGTAGGCGGTGGCGTAGGCCTGGTGTGGCCGCAGGAGCCGGTCCATCATGCGCTGGAAGTTGGCGGGGGCGCCATGGACATCAAATGGGAGGACGGTGTACTGATACACGCCAACGGCATCTTCTCCTGGGCGGCTTTGGTGAGGGGGACCTGCCAGTATCCCATAGTGAGGTCGACCTGAACGACCTGGGGCATGGGGTAGGCCTAGAACCCTGAAACGTCGTTCAGTCTCCTGAAGTCGTTACAGAACCTGAAGGACCCAGGGCATGGGGTAGGCCTAGAACCCTGAAACGTCGTTCAGTCTCCTGAAGTCGTTACAGAACCTGAAGGACCCAGGGCATGGGGTAGGCCTAGATCCCTGAAACGTCGTTCAGTCTCCTGAAGTCGTTACAGAACCTGAACGACCTGGGGCATGGGGTAGGCCTAGAACCCTGAAACGTCGTTCAGTCTCCTGAAGTCGTTACAGAACCTGAACGACCTGGGGCATGGGGTAGGCCTAGAACCCTGAAACGTCGTTCAGTCTCCTAAAGTCGTTACAGAACCTGAAGGCCGCCTGTGCGCCAGGCGCTGTGAGACATCCTGGGGCTGCAACACGACATCACCGAGCTCCTGCTTCTGGGCGGGGCTGAGGTCGTCTCTCACCGGGACCTCAGGTATGCCTCGCCGGGGGACCAGGACCAAGGGTTCTGGGACAGATGGGGTTGCCCCGGCCCTCCGCTGTTTCAGGAGGTTGACGTGGTATAACCGGGTGGATTTGTGCCTCCCCGGCTGCCGTTACCCGTTGGTTTACTTCTCCCACATGGTCTACCACCTTGAGGAGGCCTGGGGTACCTCACGGACTGCAAAGAGGACATGGGGGAGGAGCTGGTCTCAGTTCTTCCCATCTGTCTCCATGGCCTTCTCAAGCATCTGTTTCAGAGTCTTGTTGAACTTCTCGACGAGCCCGTCTGTCTGGGGGTGCAGGGCTCCAGACTAACTTTTTGGATTGGTTGCACTGGTGCAACCAATCTTTTTTTTTTTAGGTGCACAGCACAAAATTTAGGTGCACCCTCATTTTTCATTGCGTTGCCTTTAACGCCAAAAGGTCACCTTTTTATAGCTCTCCATAACTTTCATATAATGTGAATGATTTTTTAACAACAATAAGGTGTAGAGAAATGCAATCTTTATTTTAAGCCCAATTATTTATATATATAAAGAAAAATAAAGTGTTTAAAGTGCTACACAACAGGTTTTGAGGAGGCAGGTTCCTGGACGGCCCTGGTCAGCGAAGGCCGAGGGCATGGAAACATCAAGAAATGCAATGTACATTGCATTTATTTTTCTTTATATATATAAATAATTGATATATATATTGATATATAAATAAATATAAAAATATATATATTTATATATATATATATATATAAATATATAAAGATTGCATTTCTCTACACCTTATTGTTGTACCAATATATATATATATATATATATATATATTGGTACATTGCATTTATTTGATTAGTGGAAATGTATGTAAAGAGTTACAACAAAACCCATGCGCCACAATACAAAGTATGTGAGACCAAAATAACAATAGGAGAGTCTAGGTGTGTGGAAAGGCTTTGATCGCTGAAGAGCTATTGAACAAATTGTCGTGCATTACTCTTTCAACATGTACAGTGCTTCAAAAGTGCTATGTCAAGATCTGCAGTCTGTGAATGGGATCATGACTTTTATGTGATTGTTGGGTATGTTGTTTACCCCTCTAACTATGGTGCAAAATAAGGAACAGGGGAAATTAATGAATTAGTAACTGCACTTTAATGTGTGCAAAAAAAAAATTTTGCATGTGAAGCTTAAAGCTTGATTTAAAACATGCATGTCAAATCATGAGCATATTTAATTGCATGTTAAGTCGTTCTCAAAGTCATTCATTGGCCCAGGGATGTGCAAAACTAGGAAAGATCATCCAAGCACATTAGAGCATACTTAAAGTCAATTTAATCAGAAATACGTTTTCAAGTTGATGTGGATTGCATTCCATTTCTAATGTGAGTGGATCTGTCTGTGTGCACTGTGTATACCATATAAATGGATGTGTATGCAGTTTCACTGCGTATACCGTGTGAATGGATGTGTATTTGTGTGCACTGCATATACAAATGGATGTGTGCAGTTCACTGTATACTGTATAAATGGATGTGTATGCAGTTTCACTGTGTATACTGTATAAATGGATGTGTATGCAGTTTCACTGTGTATACTGTGTGAATGGATGTGTATGCAGTTTCACTGTGTATACTGTATAAATGGATGTGTATGCAGTTTCACTGTGTATACTGTGTGAATGGATGTGTTTGTGTGTACTGGGTACACTGTAGTATGGTTGTGTTTGTGTGTCTGTTTGTCAAGGACCGAAGATGTGTGACATTGCACAGAAGAGTTTGAGCTTTGTGTTCTCCCTGTGTAACAGGGACCTTTGACCTTTGTTGTGTTACAACAGGGACCTTTGAGCTTTGTTGTGTTACAACAGGGACCTTTGAGCTTTGTTGTGTTACAACAGGGACCTTTGAGCTTTGTTGTGTTACAACAGGGACCTTTGAGCTTTGTTGTGTTACAACAGGGACCTTTGAGCTTTGTGTTGTGTTACAACAGGGACCTTTGTTGTGTTACAACAGGGACCTTTGTTGTGTTACAACAGGGACCTTTGACCTTTGTTGTGTTACAACAGGGACCTTTGAGCTTTGTTGTGTTACAACAGGGACCTTTGACCTTTGTTGTGTTACAACAGGGACCTTTGACCTTTGTTGTGTTACAACAGGGACCTTTGACCTTTGTTGTGTTACAACAGGGACCTTTGAGCTTTGTTGTGTTACAACAGGGACCTTTGAGCTTTGTTGTGTTACAACAGGGACCTTTGAGCTTTGTGTTGTGTTACAACAGTGACCCTTTCAACATCTCCCAGTGATTGTCAGAGAGCATGATGTCTGCTCTAACGTGAACTAGTCGCGGTTGCTAGCCGGTGCTACCCAGTGGTAAGCAGCCATCACCTTACGTCTCTCACCTGACAGCCTCTGGTCTCCTAGCAACGGTCGCTTTGGAATACTGTATGAACCGCTGAACTTGACACAAGGTAACTAGTATCACTTTACAATAAGGGTACTTATTCAATTATGGATTAATAAACAAAAGTTAATGCTGTTATAAACATTAACTAAGAGTTTATTAATTATTTTATTATTTATTTTGTCAACTAATGGTCTATTATGGAATAAACAAATGGTAATCCTTTTTAATGAATGTACCCTTATTGTGATACCACGTGACTATCAGTAGCTATAAAATGTTTTGGAATGAATTTAATACATACAGTAGTTGACTTCCTTGTTGGCTCCAAAGAGGTAAAGGACGGTGTCTGGTTCATGTTTGTGTGTGCGTGTTTCATTATTTGAGTAGATGTAATGTGTACTTTGAGATGTTCAATTTAATTCATCATTGAACAACACTACAGAGACCAACACACACACAAAAGTACAATAATCACACTTTGGGCTAAAAGGTGACATATTATGCCACCAGGTGTGAGTGTGATTAGCCGTTACAAGTCGTTTTGAAAAACAGCCTCTTCTGACATCACAAGTGGGCGTGTCCACCTTGAGGTTTGCTGGATAGATCATTCTACCAGCCGTAACGTTGCTCATCTATCCCACATCTAATCACTCACACCTGGTGGTATATTATGTCACCTTTAACCCGTTGAATCTCAGCCTAACCCCTACCTTATTGCACCTTTCTATAAAACATGAATCAATTATGTGTGTGTGTGTGTGTGTGTGAACAGACAGTAGGAGGAGTTTGTTCTTTGTTTTTAGAATGATTTGTAGCATGCCATATTCCCCCCGTCCCCCAGTGTACTTCTCTCTAGATCTGAATGTATCGTCGACACCAGAGTCGATTGACTCAAAGGATATTTATAGAAAAATAAGAGATGGGCAAAGAGGGATATTATTGATAAGAAGAATGAAGAACATAAGAAAACAATCCAATTATTTTAATAAACCAATGAACACCTTGACCCGCTGGATTGACAATACCCTCCACACATTGGGTCAGAATAATGTGGATGTGGTTAAGCGATGGCTTCAACAGAAGCTTGAATATTCACTAGCAATCAGCTAGCCGATTATATTATGCAAAGTTCCCCGCGGAGCTGTCACTGTTATTTAGAGGCGTCCGGCATAAAAAGGTGAGGTGATCTGTCGGACTATACTGGAGCCCACACATCCTAGAGAACCGTCTCCATCCACACTATCTTCCCCCCACCTTAAGACACCATATGATGTATTACCGTAAAGAAGTACGTACAGGCGTTTGGAAACATTGGTTTGTCACTAAAGAAAGTATTCAGACTTGGTGCCACGGCCATTAAACACTGTTCCATGAAACAAACAGTTGGGCTGTTTGAAGAGCTACGTCGACCAACTGTAAAGGTAGTAGAAGTGTACGGAAACCTACAAGTTCCCCACCATCCATCCACAATGGTGATTTTTGTACTTTTTGTTTGAATAAAGTGTTAATGTGTGGTAAACAAGGCAGGCAATGGCACCCAACGTAAATGCTCTGACATAAACAGGTCCTTGTACCGTCTGTAATTCCATAATGCAGTTTCTTACTTTTTATTATGTTTTGTTGTCATTGTGCCGTATGCTTTTACAGGCTTTGACTACGAGTAACACAGCAGCTGCTATCGGCTTGTGGCGCGCCTTCCGTGTGATGAGGGCATAATCTTGAAACCTCTTCACGCATACTCAAAGTGTTTTCACTAACCCCAGGCCATGCAGCTCAACTCTGCTAGGAGTCCACATTGCACGATGCTCAAGGGGTTTGATAAAGCTGTACTGTAGCTGGCCCATTTTTCACTGGCAAACTGCCAGTCTAGAGGTCTAGGACCATAGTAATTTGACCCAGTTGAATGTGAAAATGCCAGTTAAAGAACACAATTCTACCCTGAAAACATGGTGCACAGCTTCATACTTAAATCAGTTAATTAATTGTATTAATTAACCTGTTTTACCCAGAATTACCAAATTAATCATTGTGTCCAAAAGGGGATTTCACTGGATTAGCATTTGCTTCCGTAATCCACTTCCATTGACTTGTATACAGTAGCCTAGCTCCTGTCCATGTGAGGGGAAACACTTTTTATTACTTAATAAAGATTTGCAATGTATTGGAAATAGTCACACACAGACAATTCAGCAATACTTTTGCCAGTGGAAACTAAAAGTGTATCCCACTCACATGTACAGAAGCTAAGCTACTGTAAATCTGCAGTCAATGGAAGCTTCTTACAGATAGCAAATGCTTACCCATCAAACTCCACTTCCGGATGCACAATGATGACGGAATTGCCAATGTACCGATTTCTCGGTTTATCCCTTTGAGTTGTTTAGTATTGAATGAAGGAAAAGGGAACGGTTGCACAAAAAAATTTTGTTCATTCTCTTATTTCTGTAATTTCCTGAATGTTTAATTCTAGTGTCTCTTTGATGTTATCTCTAATGGTATTTCAGATTTTCTGTTTCTGTATTGATCACAATGCTATTAACTAAAATTGACCAAAAGTATGTAAGTAGAATGGGACAGAGGAGACAGGGGGAGAATATGATGGGGCGAAGGTGATTTACATTTATATTCAATGCAAATACGTTCAGTCCAGTGTTTTATTGCACCTACAATTCAACAACTGAACTGCTACAAGAAAGCTTGCACACGCACAGATCAACACAACAGCACCCCCACATGAGTGGAATTCATCTCCAGTCCCATAATATATTAATCACCTACACACATGTAGGAACCTCCGCTTGATTACAAGAGGATTGCTCCTGGGGTGGGTATCCCCTTGTAACTATATCTGAATTGGACTATTAGTCACACACAGGTGCTCGTTAATTACCATCCCCCAACCCCAAATAACTGTCTGCCTCATTATTTCTGTCATTGGAAATATTCCTTACTTCGTTGGTTTTATATTCCCACTCCCTAATCCCTCTATTATGAACACTCTTTAGTACACTATTTAGATATTAGGAACACTCTTTAGATATTAGGAACACTCTTTAGTACACTATTTAGAAAACAAGTGTGGGGGGAATTTGAAAACGAATTATGTGCCGTAAAATCTGTGCAATGTGTATTGGTCGCTTAGAAAGGCCAACACGTGTTAGAGATCACCCTAATCCAGATCATTATCATGAAGCTCCACCTGTATGAGCAGGACCATCTCTAACAATAGAAAACACTTAATTATAGCTTGGTCCGAACACAGAAAAACCATGCAATACAAATGTATTGAATGTCTATTTGATTGAGGGCAACACGGGTTGCTCTGTCTCCATGTACTGTGTGTATGTTACAGAGTTAACAGACTCAAATTGCCTCTCAGATTTGTCTTTTGTTTAGCATTATGTTTATCTTTTTGAACTTCCTTGTTGTTTCCCGGCAGGGGATACACGTTAACCTTTTCTGTCAGTAAAATAATGTATGATTGATATAGCTGCCTTGCAAACCAGTGTATATTGGTCTTTATTTACATTCAGTCAGTTTATGCATGAGTTTGACTGTGTGCAAATTCATGGTTTGTGTGCAAGAGTGTCTGCTGTTAAGTACAGCTGAAATGTTGACCCTTATTTTTTGATGTCCCAAATGACTACACCTATATGCTGTTGAACCTATCGCGCTTATTACATGGCTACTTACTAAATAAATCAATAATTTCAAACAAAATATAAAGAAACAATAAATGTATTGATTTATTGGCTGCTAGATGATATGGTTGGAAATAGCATCGATAGCAACGGTGTGCTATTCATAGCAACAATCTGTTATATAACAGACCTCTGATTGCCATGATTGATCAGAATTGAGTACTTATCAAAGCTGTGTATTAAAGATACAGAAAGATGTGTGGCACAGATTGACCCATTTCTTGTGTTTGCATACTAAAAAAATATACTAATTTAGGTCAAACAAAGGTCCCTCAGTAACTTGGGGAGGGGTTAATGGGCCCTGTTAGCTGTTTATGTTGTTTTGACAAGCTTCAGATTGTAATACATTTCTCAGAGAGAGAAGAGACCATACTCCGCGCTCTGCAGTCTGACTGGCCTATGTCTCCCATGGATGATAGGGTTCTCTGTGCTTTATAAATAAATGAATACATTTGATATGCATGCTTGCAGTTCTTGGGTAGAACCAGAGTTTAGTCTGCTCTCCTCTAGCCAGAGCCCCAACATATTTCATAGCTTGGCCATAGTCTTTGTTGTTTCCACACAACTCTCCTTGAGCATTATGTTTATTAGTCTTGTATTCCCTGCCCCCTAATTTGTCTAAGGCCCCGTCCACACGGGCGAAAACTATCCGTTTTCCTTTGATGCGTTTCAGGAATATCTCTGTAAAGACGGACTTGTGTGAAAACGCATCGAGCTGTAGAAATGCTGTAGTACATATTCAAGGCCACTGTGTGGCACTGGTTCTCCACAAAAAAAAGTGGAGCTCATCAAACCTGCACGCATGAAGCCTGCGTGCTGTATACAAACATACAGTCGAGGAGGAGAAAGCAGTTGTTAAACCTTTTAGATTGACCAGAAATACTTTTTAATGTACAGTTAGTAATTACATTTACCAAGGGGCTGTATTTAAAGCTACAAAAATAATACAAATCAACGCAACTCTAACGTCCCCAGCTGGTGGGGGGGCGATGACGTCATCGTTTGCGTTTCAGGCGTCCGCACGAATCCAACACGAAACCGCACAGGTCCGTTTTTATCTTATCCACCCTCGGAGGTGGTTTCAGAAAAGTGCGTTTTCGGGCTCCGGATCCGTCGGATCCGCCTGGACAGTCGGCCCAAAAGACTTTACCAAAATGGGCTCTGTGTGGACGGGCCTAAGAGTTCATCAAGATAAACGTTAGATATGTCATGCATATATTGTTGTATTGTGATTATTGGTCTTTTTTTTTACGTTGCCATTGTACCAATATTAACATACACATTCATAACAAATGATTGAATATAATGAATCTTCCGATGCTAGTGGACCTGAAGGTACACACAGCTGCAGCATGCCAGTGAAACGTGAATGTGTCATTAAACAGCAGGCATGTTTCTGGCTCCCTGATCGTCACATGGAGCCCAGGGACAAACAGACACGCTCCCCCATTCAGAGAACAAGTGGTGTGTGAGCAAGCTGTCTGTCTCTGGCCAATTACTGGACCACCAAGGAAATCCAAAACTCACACTCACCTACCCACCAACACACACACACACACACACACACACCTACCCACCAACACACACACGCTTACACACACACACACACCTACCCACCAACACACACACGCTTACACACACACACACACCTACCCACCAACACACACACACACACGCTTACACACACACACACACACCTACCCACCAACACACACACACGCTTACACACACACACACCTACCCACCAACACACACACACACACACGCTTACACACACACACCTACCCACCAACACACACACACACACACACGCTTACACACACACACACCTACCCACCAACACACACACACGCTTACACACACACACACACACACCTACCCACCAACACACATACACACGCTTACACACACACACACCTACCCACCAACACACACACACACACACACGCTTACACACACACACCTACCCACCAACACACACATACACACGCTTACACACACACACACCTACCCACCAACACACACACACACACACACACACTTACACACACACACCTACCCACCAACACACACACACACGCTTACACACACACACACCTACCCACCAACACACACACACACACACGCTTACACACACACACACCTACCCACCAACACACACACACACGCTTACACACACACACGCTTACACACACACACACACACACACACCTACCCACCAACACACACACACGCTTACATACACACTATCTCCCAAGCTGGTGAGCCACTGTGTTTCACAGCACAACTGGGTACAACTTTCAGACTTACAGACTTCACACGGTCCGGCTGTTGTACTCTGTTCTACTGTTGTACTCTGTTCTACTGTTGTACTCTGTTCTACTGTTGTACTCTGTTCTACTGTTCTACTGTTGTGCTCTGTTCTACTGTTCTGCTCTGTTCTACTGTTCTGCTCTGTTCTACTGTTCTACTGTTCTGCTCTGTTCTACTGTTCTGCTCTGTTCTACTGTTGTACTGTTCTACTGTTGTGCTGTTCTACTGTTCTACTGTTGTACTCTGTTCTACTGTTGTACTCTGTTCTATTGTTCTACTCTGTTCTACTGTTCTGCTCTGTTCTACTGTTCTGCTCTGTTCTACTGTTCTACTGTTGTACTCTGTTCTACTGTTGTACTCTGTTCTATTGTTCTACTCTGTTCTACTGTTCTGCTCTGTTCTACTGTTCTACTCTGTTCTAATAATAATAATAATAATAATAATAATACATTTTATTTGTAAAGCACTTTTCATTGTTAAAAAACAGAGTACAACAAGATAAAAACAGGTTTAAAAGCCAAATCACAACAATACATTTAAGAAAAGGCTTTTTTAAAAAGATAGGTTTTTAGGCCTTTCTTAAAAGAGTCTAATGTCTGAGGAGCCCTCAGGTGGTCTGGGAGGGAGTTCCAGAGGTGAGGAGCGGCTGAGCAGAAGGCCGATCACCCGTAGTATGGAGCTCAGTCCTGGGGGGCTGTAAGGTGGCTTTGTTTCCTGAGCGGAGGCTACGTGAGGAGGTTTGTGGTGTGACGAGGTCTTTGAGGTAGGGCGGGGCATTTCCATGGATGCACTGATGGGTAAGTAGAGCGATTTTGTAGTCGGTCCTGGATGAAACAGGAAGCCAGTGGAGTGAGTGAAGGATGGGTGTGATATGGTCATATTTACGCACCCTCATCAGGACCCTAGCGGCGCTGTTCTGGATGTGTTGCAGTTTTTGTAGGCTCTTGCTGAGTCCTGATGAGTGCGTTGCAATAGTCGAGCCTTGAGGAGATAAAGGCGTGGACCAGTTGTTCTGCATCTGACAGACCGAGTGTGGGGCGGAGTTTGGCAATGTTACGGAGGTGGTAGAAGGAGGTCGTGCAGAGATGATTAATGTGGGTGTTAAACCTGAGATGAGTGTCAAATTTTACACCAAGGTTGGTGACTGTAGATGACAGAGGTATGTTTTGACCAGAGAAGGTGAGGTGTGTTATGGGAGATGACCGGACCTGGTGTGGTGTGCCAACTCAGATGGCTTCTGTTTTAGAGCCATTAATTTGGAGAAAGTTTTTCGCCATCCACGTCTTTATCTCCTCAAGGCAGGTGCTCAGTGTTGATGAAGATGATGATGAAGATGATGCTGATGATGACGATGACAATGATGGACCAGTTTTTATATACAGTTGTGTGTCGTCAGCATAGCAGTGGAATGATATTCCATGCTGGTTAATGACGCAGCCAAGGGGTAGAGTGTAGAGGGTGAACAGGGTGGGGCCAAGAACCGACCCTTGAGGGACTGTGTCTCTGACTTTGCCCCTCCCAAGGAGACATATTCTGTTCTCCCAGACAGGTACGACTGGAACCAGCTCAGGGCGGAGTCAGAGAGTCCGATGGTGTGGTGGAGGCGCTGAAGGAGGTTGTTGTGGTCGACTGTATCAAAAGCTGCAGACAGATCCAGGAGGATGAGGAGTGATGGTGAGCCAGTGTCAGCCGCCATCAGCAGGTCATTGGTGACTCTGACCAGAGCTGTTTCAGTGCTGTGGGCTGAACGGAAACCAGACTGGAAGAGGGAGTTTGAGTTGAGATGGTTCTGAAGATAGGCAGCAACTACTTTTTCCAGCACTTTTGACAGGAATGGGAGGTTGGAGATTAGTCTGTAGTTAGAGAGGATTTCTGGGTCTAACGTGGGTTTCTTAAGAAGGGGTCTGATGACAGCGGATTTCAGAGCAGGTGGAACATAACCAGCCTGGAGTGAGTGATTGATGACTTGAGTGATCAGGGGACTTAGAGTGCAGATGTTTGATTTGACCAGGGCTGTAGGAAAAGGGTCCAGGGCACAGGTGGAAGGTTTCATCCTGCAGATGATGTCCTCAACTTCCTGCTCAGAGATGTCGGGGAAGTAGCAGAGAGGCTGGAAGGTCCCAGGCTGGGGGTCGGCAGTAGGGACAGACGGAGCATGGGAGAAGGTCCCAGGCTGGGGGTCGGCAGTAGGGCCAGACGGAGCATGGGAGAAGGTCCCAGGCTGGGGGTCGGCAGTAGGGACAGACGGAGCATGGGAGAAGGTCCCAGGCTGGGGGTCGGCAGTAGGGCCAGACGGAGCATGGGAGAAGATCCCAGGCTGGGGGTCGGCAGTAGGGCCAGACGGAGCATGGGAGAAGGTCCCAGGCTGGGGGTCGGCAGTAGGGACAGACGGAGCATGGGAGAAGGTCCCAGGCTGGGGGTCGGCAGTAGGGACAGACGGAGCATGGGAGAAGGTCCCAGGCTGGGGGTCGGCAGTAGGGCCAGACGGAGCATGGGAGAAGGTCCCAGGCTGGGGGTCGGCAGTAGGGCCAGACGGAGCATGGGAGAAGGTCCCAGGCTGGGGGTCGGCAGTAGGGACAGACGGAGCATGGGAGAAGGTCCCAGGCTGGGGGTCGGCAGTAGGGACAGACGGAGCATGGGAGAAGGTCCCAGGCTGGGGGTCGGCAGTAGGGACAGACATGGGAGAAGGTCCCAGGCTGGGGGTCGGCAGTAGGGACAGACGGAGCATGGGAGAAGGTCCCAGGCTGGGGGTCGGCAGTAGGGCCAGACGGAGCATGGGAGAAGGTCCCAGGCTGGGGGTCGGCAGTAGGGACAGACATGGGAGAAGGTCCCAGGCTGGGGGTCGGCAGTAGGGACAGACATGGGAGAAGGTCCCAGGCTGGGGGTCGGCAGTAGGGCCAGACGGAGCATGGGAGAAGGTCCCAGGCTGGGGGTCGGCAGTAGGGCCAGACGGAGCATGGGAGAAGGTCCCAGGCTGGGGGTCGGCAGTAGGGCCAGACGGAGCATGGGAGAAGGTCCCAGGCTGGGGGTCGGCAGTAGGGACAGACGGAGCATGGGAGAAGGTCCCAGGCTGGGGGTCGGCAGTAGGGACAGACATGGGAGAAGGTCCCAGGCTGGGGGTCGGCAGTAGGGACAGACATGGGAGAAGGTCCCAGGCTGGGGGTCGGCAGTAGGGACAGACATGGGAGAAGGTCCCAGGCTGGGGGTCGGCAGTAGGGCCAGACGGAGCATGGGAGAAGGTCCCAGGCTGGGGGTCGGCAGTAGGGACAGACGGAGCATGGGAGAAGGTCCCAGGCTGGGGGTCGGCAGTAGGGACAGACGGAGCATGGGAGAAGGTCCCAGGCTGGGGGTCGGCAGTAGGGACAGACGGAGCATGGGAGAAGGTCCCAGGCTGGGGGTCGGCAGTAGGGACAGACATGGGAGAAGGTCCCAGGCTGGGGGTCGGCAGTAGGGACAGACAGACATGGGAGAAGGTCCCAGGCTGGGGGTCGGCAGTAGGGACAGACATGGGAGCTGGAGAGAAGAGAGCGGATGGTGTCGCCTTTTGTCCTGAAGAAGCTGATGAAGCTGTTGCTCTTCTGTGATATCAGTGTGTAAGTGGGTCTGTGGCTTGAGGAGATGATTTATGGTGGAGAAAAGCTGTTTTGAGTTTCCAGGATTTTTGTTTATGATGTTTGAATAGAACTGTGACGTGTTTTTCTGAGTGAATTTGAATAGTCCTTTTGGTGTTCTTGATAGGCCTCTTTGTGAACAGTGAGTTCAGATTTTGCAGCGCGCCGCTCAAGTATGCGCCCAGCCGCTTTCATGGTCCGTAGCTCTGGGGTGAACCAGGGGGCTGTGCGTGTGAAGGTGACTGTTCGTGTTGTAACAGGGGCGTGGAGATCCAGGATACTGCTTAGGGTGCGATTATAGAAGTCGACTGATTCATCTGCTGATGTTAATTTTGCAGAGGGGATGTGATGGAGGTCCAAAGTCATGGTGTCTGGGTTGATGCTTTTCAGGTTTCTGAAGTGAATTTGGCATTTTGGTTTGGTGTGGTGAGACAGTTTTAACTCCAGTGAAATTGTTTTATGATCTGACACTCCCATATCATACAGCGACAGATTTTTGTTGAGGACAGAGTCAGTAATGACCAGGTCCAGTGTGTGCCCTCTGTTGTGTGTGGGAACATCAACATGCTGTGTGAGGTTAAAACAGTCCAGTAATTGTAAGAATTCAGCTGCAGGATGACAGGAGGGGGTGTCTACATGAATGTTCAAGTCTCCGAGTATGACAGTACATGCAGATGTGGTACATAGTGTGGTGAGAAGTTCATTGATCTCGGGGATGAAGGCTGGGTTTGGTTTGGGTGGCCGATAGATGAAAAGAACAGTCATGGGATAGCGGGGTCTGCGTAGAAGTCCAAGTTGTTTAATGGCTGGGACACAGGCTGGAGTGCTGTCATTTTGTAGATTGAGCAGTTGCGGGATGGAGTATTTTAGCGTCATGCCGATGAGGTGCCGGGTCTGGACGGGTGGAGTTGGTAGCCGCTAATCCGGGTGATGCTACCGCGTCCAGCCGACGATGGCTACCCGGGCAGTGGATTGTTTGCCCAGGAAGGAGCCGGTATTGGTGCTGGTATTGATGGACAGTGACCAAGGCAGCAGGATCCACCAGGCAGCGGCAGAAAGTCCGGAGGAACAGCTCGAGTCCAAGCCGGTGTGCCCGCAACAACAGGTAGCCAGAAGCAGCAGGTAGCCAACAACACAGGTAAAAAAAGCAGCAAAAGTGGAAAAAAGCTACAAAGTATATCGAGTACACAATATAAATATGTAGCAAAGTATGTTGCTAGAATTTGGCTCATAGGGAGAAGCGGCAACAGACTCCTCTCCTCTCCACTGTCCTCCCCCGATTAGGAGTACAAAATGAGTACAAACTGGTTCCCTTTATTGTAGTGCAGTACTGACTACCCACCATGCACCATAAAGTCAGTGTACAGCTGTGCACACACATTTCTGCACTATATCCCATGATGCAGCCACTACTGCACTCTACTGTTCTGCTCTGTTCTACTGTTCTGCTCTGTTCTACTGTTCTGCTCTGTTCTGCTGTTCTACTGTTCTGTTGTTCTACTGTTCTGCTCTGTTCTACTGTTCTGCTCTGTTCTGCTGTTCTGTTGTTCTACTGTTCTGCTCTGTTCTACTGTTCTGCTCCTGTGCTCTGTGCTGTTTTTTTCCCTGGTGAGGGACAGAGGGACAGCGAGAGAGATGAGAGCTGTAGACCAGGGGTCAGCAACCTTTTCAACATGTAGTGCCAGTTGGACATTTTCTCGTTAATGAGTGTGCCTTAAGGAACAATATATTAAATATTAAGCTGAATTATGACACAGCGACCAAAAACATTTCCAGAAGACCTGGAATTGTATTATTTCCATATAGTCCACAATCATGCATCAACATTTTAAAGTTTTTTTTGTTGTTATATTTGCAACATGGGCTTACAAATTATAATTGCATATATCCCATCTTAAAATACTGCTTTCAGAAACTCAAAAACATATTTGCACTGAGAAATGTAAAAACAGACATTATATGAGAATGATGGAAACATCCACATCAGTATCTTTAAGACATGTACAACTTTGCAAAAAACATGTGAAGGCCATGCATACAGGCCACTTGCAACAACCTTTTAAATATTTTCTTCTCTATTACTCATAACATAGGTTTAAAAACGATTAATTGATCCCAATTCAGAACACTGCTTTCAGTAACTAATTTAAACATATTTGCACTGGGAGGAAATGCCCAAAACTGAATAAAGTGCAAAACAAATCGGTAGTAATGATTACGCTGCAGTGTATGGTTAAATATACTGTTTTTTTTGGTTAATGTCCTTCCTTTAGTTCATTATTGAGTTAATCATTGTGGTAATAATGTGGCTAGTAGTTAGTAGTTAGTAGTAGCATGTCAACATCTTTATTAGGTTAACACAATTCTGTTAAGAATTCTTTTTGATAAGTCATATATAAAGGCTGCTTCACACTGGCCCAACCGTTGGCCATCTGAAACGTTAGGGGAGACTCGGACGAGTTCGGGAACGAATCTGTTCGATGTGTTCAGCTGTGTTTGAAGCTTTTGAATCACACGGACGTCTGGTCCAACATGCAAAAAAAAACAACAACTGCGTTTGAGAATCTGAGCCTCTCAGCGTTTTCACACTGCCAAATATGCCTTTTGGTTGTAGTATCAACTTTTTGGTTGTTTTTTGTTGTAAATAGTTAATCGCGTTTGTAGCCTACACTCAGATGTAGTCTACTCATTCTTGAATGCTAGTGGCTTGAATAATAATAAAAATAAAACATTCAGAGTATGCAAATTTTTCTAAAGAGGTCTTCATGCGTAGCCCTGCCTGCTCCAGTGAACCAAGAAAGCCAGCTCCTTGACGAAGATTGAATACACCCCCTCAGTGTCACAGTCAAGAGAGAAAAATTGTAATATCTGCCAAGCAGCGACCGTTCAAGTGCAAGATCTGTTTGAAACATGAAATCAGTGTTTAATAAATTGTGTGTGTATTTTTTCCCCCAAGCATGCATCCAGTATCCCCCTCTTTGTGACGTTGATGAGGAATCTCTGAAGACCAATCATTGGACCCATCAGCCATAGCTATTGAGCATCGGCCCTCCGACAAGCGACCCCCACCAGTTTGTCATTGTTGCTAGAAGTGACAAGGTGGATGGTGACAACTTAACTTGTGTCTTCAATAAACTGTGGTGGCCATTCAACCATAAACAATCAATCAATTATCCTTTACTATGTGTATGATATGCCGGTATCAAAGACTTTGAGCTAATCCAAAATTTTGGAACTCATTCACAATCTTCAGGCTTTTTTGTAAAGACACCTTAGCAATGTATAGTTGCTGTATAGTAATGATAGCTCGTTCGCGAACAAATCAGTTAGAACAAACGACTCTTTAACATGAACGAACCGACCCGATTCCCCGTTTCAGTTTGTCTCGTTCGTTCTCCGAGACTCGACTCCCAGCTCCACCCACTAGTTGCTGAGTCGCACTGACTCGCGAGTCACCGTTCGTTCACTGACTGTGTTTAGCGGTGAAGACTCGAGGACTGAGAAGTCACGAGAGCCAGCCGGGCAACAACATCCCGATTCCGACCATGAAGCGCTCCTCAGCTAAAAGGAACTTAGTTAATGTTGTGTTGATTGATGACCATTTGCACCATTGCACCATTGTGATTCATTTGAGAATGAGAACGAGGTAGGAGCTGAGTCTGACCGACTCAGCTGAGAAGTGTGCATTTGTGATTCGTTTGAATGAGAACGAGGGAGGAGCTGAATCTGACCAACTCAGTGACTGAGAACCATGATTCACCTCTACCAGAAACGCGACTGAACGAACTGACGAACGACTCTTCTTGGTGAACTGACCGTCGCAAACTGATTAATTCAAACAAATCATGAAATTCACCACTACTCTATAGTCCTGTATGTACACTGCCAAGTCCTGCCATACAGAATCAAATATTATTTTATGATCTCGAAACAACAAACCCTCACAGGTAAAAAAAATTAATAAAATGCATAAAAAGCAAGCAGTCTATTTCTGCCAAAGAAAACAGCAATCAGAATATAAATCACATCTGAAAAACCTTACTCTCTGCCTTGTGTTTAATTATATCGAAAGAAACACACCGATTTGGTAAATTGTTAGAACCACTGTTAGACGACATTCAATATCTAGAATGCAATGGTTTAGAAATTTAAATGAAAGGAGAAACGTACATAGTGTATGGAACAGTGTGCCTTTTTACCGGTGACAGACCAGCTTTAAGCGACAATTACAATCAGCATGTTGCTTTAAATTATGCCACTAAAACAGGAAACATAGAAAATTCATGCTTGAATACTTTGGATATCATGCAATAGAAAATGCAGGCGTCGACATAATGCATGATGTTCAGGGTGTCATCCTCATTAACATCCTTTACATACTTAGCCTGTCAGAACACAATGTAGTGTCTTAAATTCAACTCATTGACATATTTGAATTTAACACAAGAGTGTAGAGTTATAACTGAACTCTACACTCTTCTAAGAGTGTAGAGTTCAGTGAGACAAATTCGTCAGAGATACGGAATGCAGTTTTAGTGGACTTTTATTTTATAAGCCTTTTTATGCATACTGTATAGATGAAATATATGAGTATATGAATGTGAGCGTGTGATCAATCTCACAAGGTGAAAAGTACAATTATTTTATGATGTCTAGAGGGAAACACATGGACTTCAAAATCATATATAATGATTGATTATTGTCAGGAAGTATATTTAAGCAGACTGCAGGCAACCATAAAACTTTATATCAACTTCTATTTACATACAAACATACAATACTTGGTTGGCGGGTAGAGAAACGAAGGGGCTCTGCACTTTCTTCATTGTTACACATTTTATTCATTCATTCATTTTTTTGTTCTACTCTTATGTTTTAGGGGTCAATGCAGAACGGAGCACGTATCACACCTTATAGTAGTTAAAAATGTTAAAAGCAGAATAAAAGGTTCATAATTAATTCAAAAACAGTGCAGTTTGGGTAATTTCAAATATCTGAGCAAAAAGGTAGAAGGCAGGCATTTGGTGAATTGCAAATCAGTCTGTTCAAGATTTCTGACTAAGAAGTTACAACACACTTTATTCAGGAAACCCCACAATCTAGCAGAAGAGACACACACACACACACACACACACACACACACACACACACACACACACACACACACACACACACTCAGTCATCCTCCACCTGGGTCTAATTTGATCTCTTCAGCATATTAAAAAGGGCTCTTTATTGACTTAAACAAGTAATACACAGATTCACAGACAGCCATAGTGAGGGAGACAGCCAATGTGTAGGGCATGTGAACACTAAACACACACTAGATGGAGTCACTTTGTTGAAGCAAACCACAGAGCAGCACAGAGGTTGTGCAATCTGCTGAAGAAAAGTAAGAATTCAAAGGACCTTTCCACCTTAGAGGATATGAGTACACACTCACAATCAGTCATTTAAAGTTTTGCTAAAACCAAATTCCCATTGATAATATCTATAAAGATTGTTTGTGCAATGAGTACTTCTTTGATTACTTGTCTAATGGTATACATTTCTTAACCCATTGTATATTAAAACAAAACAACAACGTTCTTTGAGTTGTGCCTTAGGTCCAAGAAATAACAAGATAATTCCAAGTGAAAAAAACATAATCTTAAACCATTCCACAACAATTTGAACATTTTCACCTTCACCACAAATGTTTACCACTCTGTAAAAAACATAAAATTGTTATGACATAACCATCACTTAATGAACTGCACTCTCACTACTCTTTACAGGGAGGAGTTGACACTTTGCTCAAATGTATGTCAGGTACTTAATTCTAGTCATTGAATTTGCTTTGTAGACATGCTACTAGGGTAAACATTGTGCAGAAGAACCAATGCCCTCTGGTGTTATCTCTGGCCATGAGATGGCGCTAGTGTGCTAGTTACTTAGTATCTTAACAGTTCAACAAAAGGTTGATGCCATGCAGCATCAACCACACTTCTTTGGATTGTGTTGTTACTGCAGCCTTGTTTTGAAGCGTCTTGGGAACATTTGGGGCAAAAACAGCAAAACACAATTAGTACAAGATATTCAACATACAGGGTGTTGCTGACAATGCTCAAGTGTAATCTGGGGGAAATTGTGAGTTTGCAAATGGCTGAAATGCCCTTCTGAGAAAGAAACACAGTGTCAGCATAACAGTGATTAACAAATGGAACAAAAATATATATATTGTCGTGACCATCACAAATGCATCCACACATGTATTATCCTCATCCATTTCACCTATGTAATTGGGGCGTGCCTTAGATGGTTAGTTAGGAGGGCGGGGCATGGAGGCAGAGAGTGGAACCAGAGGATTGCCTTTCAGACTGATAGTTTTCCGCCTGAGCCTGTTCACTTTGTTTCAGGCCTCTCTCTCAACCCTGGGATTTTTGTAAGCCACATATTGACTAAGTAAAGAGTGTACAGACAGAAGTCGGGAAGTCGGGATGGATAAGAGTTGTGCTACGCCTCCTGTGCATAGCCAGCTCTTATCCTGCTTAAATCTGAGATGAAATCTGAGACGAAAAGCCAGGTCATCAGGCCTCACAGAGTACACCCCTCATCTTGCCATTTCCATTGCATTTTTCTTTTGCATGCAGGGAAGGGAATTCCAAACCAGCTCTGTGGACAAGGGTCCCCAGCTAAGATTTCACCAGACCTTCTTCCTCTTGGTGAGGTGGCAGCCAACCTGTACGATGAGGAATTGGGAGTGTCACTTACGCGAGAGTCGCATTTTGCTACAGACCCCTTCCCAAACATTGAAGACCGGCAACTGGCTGAGCATGAGTTCTGCTCCCATTTTGCAGACCTGCAGGCTATTCGCCAGCAAGTGGTCAATGAAAACTGCAAAGTGTATAGTGCAGGTAAATAAACAGATATCACCGTTACCTTTTCTTGTCTGGCATTTGTCGTCCAAGATTACCAGCGATTATTTAATGCCCTAAAAAAAGGTGGAAATAACCAAATTTTTAAATTTTAAAGGTTTTATTGGAACAAATTTAAGAACAAAGATACAACTGATAACAAAAAATAACAAAACAAATAAAATAATCTAATCATACAATTTAAAAAAAGACAACATATCAGCCAGGCCCCTAACTGGATGGATGTTGTCCTGAAAGTTAATTGCCTGACACTTGAGGCAGATGGGGTTGTTGGCACACCACTGGTTGACGCAGATGCTGCACCCCAACAAGGACCCACAGCAGGTGGCAAAAATTGGGTCCTGCATTACAGCTGCAGGGGTTTAGAAAAAGGATTTGTACATTATAAAGTGCCCAAACAGGGGGTGTGAATATAAATACAGTTGAACCTGAAATGATTCAACCACTTCTGATTTTTGAAAACCGCATTCATAGTTTAAGTATATTGTAATTATTCTTTCTGAAAACTCAGTAGACCAGCCACATGGCTGTACTTCAACACTACTAACAGGTCAAAGTAAGTGAACATTGTGTTGCATACATACATACCTTTACACACAAGGCATGCTACTGCCTCCTTGGCCCTCTGCAGGCCTGGTCTGACCAAATAGCTTTGTGCCACCTCGGACAGGTGGCGTATGGTCACGGACACTGCCTGGAGGCCTTCAGCGGCCTTCTGCAGGTCATCAACCTGGCTGCTGAGCTTCTGTCTTCGGCCCTACGACTGAAAAAGACACAATGGTTGGAAGGAATTTTGGCAAGTTGTGATCGACCCATTGTACAATTACTATTTAGAGTAGTTCCAAATCCATAGTAATATACAGTATGTATTAGATACTGCTATAGACTGAAGTGTCAATTTTGGATGTGCTGTATCAAGCTACAACCTACCGATTATAGGCTGTTTAAAAGATTAATATGGTGAGTGTGTTTGAATAGAAGAGGGATGGGTTTATGTTCGTCAGAGCTTCACAATTTCTTTGTTACCTTAATTTCACCCTGCGGCCACTCTGGAACTCCAGCTGTTCCTCCTCTGTCATCACAAACACTTTCCTGGAGTTCTGCCTCCAGTATTGGGAACCTTGAGTGACAAAACATTTAGGTTGTGTCTGTGGGCCGAGGAATGCATCTGATAGTTATGTAGCAATACCAGTGGCACCACTGGCATTACTTACTTCTTGTCCCCTCCGAGTCCAGGATTTCATGGCCCTGGCTGTCGGTAAGCAGGAGGGCTTCCTCACTGCCAAGTGCCTCCCGCACCTTGGCAACAATGCCCTCCACACTGGCCTCGTTTTCAGTGAATCGGATCACTAGTGTCCTGCTCGTCACCAGGCGGTTGCCCACCACCTCAGCCACATGAATGGACCTGTGGAACAATCAGATTGTGATTGTCACATTCACATTGTCAAACAAAGATGACTTTCAAGATCAGATTTCAGTTAAATATTTCATAAGTTACCTCTGGAAGGCCCGTCCAAAATGGCCAGAGGCTCGTGGTGCTGGCATTCTGGGGGTTGTGGCTGAGGTGGAGGAGAAGGGAACCGGGACAGGAACAGGGGGTGGCTGGGACATAGGGCCACTGGTGTCCGGCTCCCCGTTCACCTCGAAATGGCTCCTGTCAACCAGGGTCCCAGTCGGGAAGTTGCCATTTCCGTCTGGGAAAATGGCCTCATTGCTGTCATTTGTTAAATACATGGACCAGGGTGTCCGCGCAGCAAACCCGGAAGTGTTCTCGATGCGTTCTCGATGAGGCCGTTCTACCGAGGATGCATCGGAGGTGACTCGTGTGGACTTGGGACCGTTAAATATCCCAGAATGCATCATCGAGTCCGCTGCTGTTCCAATTGCAGGTGCGTACTCGCGTTCTCGGAAGTCTGTACTTGAAAGTCCGGACTTGCCAAGTACGTACTTCCAAGTCCGCGAGTACGTAGTCCGCGTACTTGGTATTGAGAAACGGCTTTCCTCTATGTGCTCGTTGCTGCCCCTATGTGTAAATGTTGTAACTTTGTTAAATGTGCTCAGTACTGCCCTCTGAGGTTGTGTTAGAGTATTACTGCCTAATTTGTTAAATGTGCTCAGTGCTGCCCTCTGGCGATTGTGAGGGGAAATTACCTCTAAACTATGCTCGGTGCTGCTTTATGTGGCTATGTGAGAGTATTACAGCTAAAATGTATCACAAGGGAATATTACAACTAAAATATGTCACAGGTACTTCTATCGTGAGGTGGCGTAAGGCTACTTGTTTTAAGCTGATGTCATGAGCAAAGTGCCTGCGGTGGACCGTGTCTGACTGAGTCGAGGTAGCACTATACTATAGCTCTGCTACAAACTATGAATGTCACATTGAATAACACAGTAAATAAAGCATTCAATATTGTATGCTTCCCGACAGCAGTTTTTCTCCACTGATTTCCTGAGTGATTTCCAGATTACAAAGTTATGAACCTCGGTAAACAACTCCGGTTAGCTTGAGTTTAAAGTAACGTTTATGCTAGCTGCTAATACCAGTGGACGACCCGTCATAGAATGAATATTTTACATTATTATACTATATATATATATATATAGTATAATTATTATTAATTTATAATAATTTTAATTTAATATAATATCAGGTCCAGGACTCTTCCTCTTTTTAGTTTGTTTTAAGTATCTTTCGATATTTTTGACATCCAAAGAAAAAGCAGGAGGAACTCTTGTTGTGTCCTTTAATGTATTCACCGTATCGGTGAAGTCATGATTATCAAATCTTGAATAAAAACAGTTTAACTCATCAGCCAACTGCTTATCAGAATTAAAAACAGTCAGGGCAATGTTCCTGTCACCTCTATCAGTACACCCAGTCATAAGTTTCATACCATTCCAGGCCTGTTTTAAGTTATTACTGCCAAGCTCAGCTTCAATTTTGTCCTTATACACAAGTTTGGACCTTTTAATTTCAGATCTAATCTCCTTCTTGATTTCTCTAACCTCAGTAACATTACCCTCCTTAAAAGCGTTTTTCCTTTTCTGAAACAAGCCTTTAAGTTCTGACGAGGTCCAAGGTTTATTATTAGGAAAAACCTTCACAACCTTGGTTGGAATGACATTGTCTCTGCAGAAGGAGATGTAGCTGCATACCACGTCCGTCAGTTCATCTTTATCGTCCGAAGAGTCTGTGAAAACCGACCAGTCGGTGCAATCGAAGCACCCCTGCAGGGCGAGAGAGGACTCCTCGTTCCAGAGCATCACCTGCCTACTGCGCACCTTCTCCCTCCTCAGCACAGTCTTATAGACAGGGTGAAGATGTACCGTATTGTGGTCAGAAGATCCGAGGGGCGGACCCGCCACGGACCTATATGCTCCCTTTATGGAGCCGTAACAGAGGTCCAGCGTTTTCTCATAACGCGTAGGGCAATTGACATACTGATAAAAACTGTTCAGTGTTTTCTTTAAGTTACAGCGATTAAAATCTCCCAAAATTATATTGGGAGCATCAGGAGAATTTGATTGGAGGGACTGAATCACTCTCGAGATGGTATTGGCTGCAACTTCCACGTTTGCCCTGGGATGTATGTAAACAATAGTGACGTAGACACGAGGGAATTCCCTCGGAAGATAAAAGGGTCTCAGAGACACTGACAGGAGCTCAATGTCCGGCAAGCACAACTTCTCACACACGGTGAAGTTGTTACACCATCTTCGGTTAATGTACAGGCACACACCCCCTCCCTGTTTTTTGTGTGTTACCTCGCTGTCCCGGTCCAGTCGAATTGGAGCTCCGAAGCCAGTAAGATCCAGTGAAGCGTCAGAATCCGAGGCGGAAAGCCACGTTTCAGTGAAGCCCAAAAGACAAGCATCCCGATATTCCCGCAGATGAGTGACATGCCCATGTAACCCATCAATTTTATTCCTTAGTGATTGGACGTTAGCGAGAATAATAGAAGGCAGGGGGATGCGGTTGTTATGAAGTTGCCTCCGTAGCCGCTGACGCACTCCGCCTTTCTTCCCTCTTTTCCTTTTGTTGACCACCTTCTGGGAGTTAGTCCTTGCGATCTCAGAATTATTATTCCATATCTCCGGACTGATATTGGAGATCTGAGTTGGGAAAAGTTTAGGATCCAGGGTCTGGTGAATCCATTTTTCATTCAAAAGAAACTCACGTGTGTATCGAATTGTTTGTGAATGCCCGTAACTCCACACAAAGTTCATGGACAAGATCACCAAAAACAGGCGAAATAAAATCTCCATCTCTCCAGACACCAACTCAACAGCAATTGGGACTTAAATCTAGCCCATGTGAGACGAACAGTACATAAAAAACACTCAACCACAGGAACAAAGGATCCTACTGCCGGTCGCCACATGAGCAGCGCCCTGCCTATCACCTACGTACAGACACTACTCAATGTCTGTACGTATCCCACGTACAGACATTGAGTTGGTCCGTGTACGTCGCCGCCATTCGATTTCCGTTCTGAGATGGAAAATCCAAAATCACTTCCCGTTTTGGAAATCGGAACGAAAAATGGAAAACGAACCGATACTCATTATCTGATTTTCTTTTGCTGAGCTTATGAATGGAAATAAAGAATAGGATCACTTGGGTCGTTTCTTCATTCCCAATTTTGCATTATTGTCTTTCATCCGGAAATTTGCATATGAGCCTCTCACCCTACATATATATATTACCGCCATTTAATGAATAAACGTCACATGTTGTATTGAAGTTATACTATACTGCTAGTAGTGCTAGTGTATTGAAGAAGAAAAATGCAGTCATCATTCATTGTTTTTCGTGGGGAAAACGAGTTGTCGTTCGGGAGGAGGACATGACTGTGGAGAAGATTGGAAGAATTTTTCAGGTAATGTCACAATTCCCTCGTGTCTACGTCACTATTGTTTACATACATCCCAGGGCAAACGTGGAAGTTGCAGCCAATACCATCTCGAGAGTGATTCAGTCCCTCCAATCAAATTCTCCTGATGCTCCCAATATAATTTTGGGAGATTTTAATCGCTGTAACTTAAAGAAAACACTGAACAGTTTTTATCAGTATGTCAATTGCCCTACGCGTTATGAGAAAACGCTGGACCTCTGTTACGGCTCCATAAAGGGAGCATATAGGTCCGTGGCGGGTCCGCCCCTCGGATCTTCTGACCACAATACGGTACATCTTCACCCTGTCTATAAGACTGTGCTGAGGAGGGAGAAGGTGCGCAGTAGGCAGGTGATGCTCTGGAACGAGGAGTCCTCTCTCGCCCTGCAGGGGTGCTTCGATTGCACCGACTGGTCGGTTTTCACAGACTCTTCGGACGATAAAGATGAACTGACGGACGTGGTATGCAGCTACATCTCCTTCTGCAGAGACAATGTCATTCCAACCAAGGTTGTGAAGGTTTTTCCTAATAATAAACCTTGGACCTCGTCAGAACTTAAAGGCTTGTTTCAGAAAAGGAAAAACGCTTTTAAGGAGGGTAATGTTACTGAGGTTAGAGAAATCAAGAAGGAGATTAGATCTGAAATTAAAAGGTCCAAACTTGTGTATAAGGACAAAATTGAAGCTGAGCTTGGCAGTAATAACTTAAAACAGGCCTGGAATGGTATGAAACTTATGACTGGGTGTACTGATAGAGGTGACAGGAACATTGCCCTGACTGTTTTTAATTCTGATAAGCAGTTGGCTGATGAGTTAAACTGTTTTTATTCAAGATTTGATAATCATGACTTCACCGATACGGTGAATACATTAAAGGACACAACAAGAGTTCCTCCTGCTTTTTCTTTGGATGTCAAAAATATCGAAAGATACTTAAAACAAACTAAAAAGAGGAAGAGTCCTGGACCTGATAACATTTGTGGCCATGCTCTCGCAACTTGTGCTGAACAGCTGAGCAGCATCTTCCATTTTATCTTTACCCTATCCCTCCAGCAACAAAGGGTCCCTAAGTTATGGAAACATTCCACTATTGTCCCCGTTGCAAAGATAAAAAAGCCTTCATCACTAAATGATTTCAGGCCTGTGGCGTTGACATCTCTAGTTATGAAGACCCTAGAGAAGCTCATTAAAAATGAAATTTCACTGCAGGTAGAGGAATTACTGGACCCCCTGCAATTTGCGTATAGGGCTGGTAGAGGTGTGGAGGACGCCACTGTCACATTGTTACACTTTCTTTATCGTCACCTTGAGGAATCAAAAACTCAGGCCAGATTGTTGTTTATAGATTTTTCTTCTGCTTTTAATACTATCCAGCCACATCTCTTGGCAGAGAAATTAATCAGTCTTTTTAATCTGGATTTTAATCTTGTTGGCTGGATATTAGACTTTTTAACAAACCGTTCCCAGTGTGTGAGGGTAAATGGCTCCCTTTCAAATCAGCTGCAGTCCTCCACTGGATCTCCTCAAGGATGTTGTCTCTCCCCTTTATTATACATATTATACACGAATGATTGTCGCAGCAACTATGCTAACAGTCACATTATTAAATTTGCTGACGACTCCGTCATCGTGAGTCTTCTTGAAGAGGATCAGCTGTTGCATGGGTCCGTCATAAATGATTTTGTATCATGGTGTGATAAATCCTTTCTTCAAATTAATGTGTCAAAGACGAAGGACATGATTATCAGTTTTAGGAAGTCCAAACCTTGTCCTGCATTAACCAGCATTAAAGGTGCAGAGATTGAGCTGGTGGACAGCTATAAATATTTGGGAGTGGTCGTTGACAATAAATTGTGTTTTGACGCTCATGTTGCCTCCACAACAAAGAAAGTACAGCAACGGCTTTATTTTCTGAGAAAAATGTATTCTTTTAATGTCTGTTCGGAGATGATGACCCTCTTTTATAGAAGCTTCATTGAATCTGTTCTTATGTTCTGTGTGGTTGCCTGGTATGGAAACCTGACTCTGGCCAATAAAAACAGGCTCGCCAACCTTGTTAAAGTGGCCAGTAAGGTTACAGGGAGGAGTCAAATGCAGCTTACTGATATGTATAGCAGGCAAGTTCTTAGGAAGGCTCCCTTGATTCTGGAGTGTGTGGATCACCCCCTCCAGTCTGAGTTTATATTGTTGCCCTCAGGCCGTCGGTGGAAGGTGCCTGCTCTTCGCACCAAGAGATTTAAGGTTTCCTTTGTCCCCACGGCCATTCAGTTGCTAAACAGTAGATAATTAATTGTATGTATATACAGACTGTTTATGGCTGTTGTAACCTGTTGCATTTGCACTTTAGGCCCCTGCTGTTTATTTATTATTTATTTGTTTGTACAGTGTACATTATTGGCACTTTGAATCATATCTTATCTTGCAGTAGGTCCCTTTAATCTGCCCATGATGATACGTTATATGTTACATGTTATTTGGTGTTGTCTATTTGTGTATGTGTTTGAATGTGTGGATCTTCCCGGCTGCAAATCAATTTTCCCTGTTGGGACAAATAAAGACACTTTGACTTTGACTTTGAATAACGTCCCCAACAAACAGGAATAACCCCATCAGTCCGGAGATAAAATGTTTGGCAACACAAGTTGCATTTGGCAAAAATGCAACTTTGCAATGGTGACAATTTAGGAATATTGCAACCATCAGTCAGCCGTGCCATAAACCAAACCATCAACGCGCTCTCTAGTCCACATACCATCAACAGTTTATCCGGTTTCCTTTGGACAATCAGCAACCACACAGGATCAAAGCCAACCTCAAGGCAATCACAGGTATGCCCGGTGTGGTCGTGCTAGTGACGGGACGCACATCAAAACCATTGAGCCGTTTAGGACGCGGTCTGGCAGCTTTTTGAGAGGCACCAGGTACCATCTATATTTATTATTGTTTACCTCCATGTATGTTAGAGCACACAAATATAAATATAAAATATAATCCCCCTTCTCTTCAGCACAAACTGGGACAGCAGTGCTACTGCTGGCCTGGTCCTGGGACCAGTTGGGCTTTCGCTTGCGTTTCACGTCTTCTTTGTCTCTGCTTTCATTCATCATGATAGGAGGACTTGAACAGCGGTATGGGCTGATATTTAAAGTGTTTAAGTGCTGGAAATATTCTCATTGGATAATAGTTTGCAGGGTGCTTTTAATTACGTCCTTGATATAATGCAATCGTATTTTTATTATTTGCTTTCGCTCTCTTTTTAACGTGCATACAACGTCATTATCGTGGTCTGCACAAACTTGTCATCTTGTGTGTATTCTGCTAACTGCACTGTCCAGAACTATTTCATAGGACTTCATTTGTAGCCTAATCTGTAGCTTCTAAACTCGTGCACAAGAATCGACGTAAGGGGACGTTACTCTTAGTTCACTCTTAGTGATTTATCCTTAGTATGAGTAGGTCTCAGCGGCTTTGTGAATTACTTTGAGGAAAAAACTCCTACGTAAAAACTTTTAGAGCGAGTTAGGAGCACTCCTAGCAGTAAAATAAAAAGCTTGGTGAATACGGCCCCTGATCATTACCAAATTCCTACAAAATTCCTTCCAATACAATCACACGTCGACATTGCTGACAAGGTCGTTAAGTAAGGGATAATGTATAGAACGCTGGTCATTATCCTCCGCTTCACGTCTGTGTCCGGTTCGCCCTGTCGGGGCTTATTTCGCGTTAATGACTGGCGACGTTCTAAACATTATCCCGCTTATTACACGGCTACTTGCTAAAACGAAAAAAAAAACTTAACTTCACACGGTGTGGCTTTTTACAATTTATTTGTTACCAGCATTCGTAGTGTTGATCAGCAGAGATATAGTCCGCCAAAGTCGTTGACGTCGCTTAGCAACCAAATACGCTGGGTGATAAGTTACCGGACTACTTGAGTGATATGAAAGACTTGAATCAGAGGCAAAAAAATCAACTTTCCTTGACAGCGGTCATTATACGCTTAGCAACGGTCATTATCGAAAAATAATTCACAGCCAGAAGTCGGGAAGGCCCGTGCAAGTGAACGGAGCGTTCCACAACGTTGGGAAGAGACGTGTAATAAGTTATGATTAAACACTTACTCAAACTTAATCTGGCAACTTCCCAGAAACACAGCCCCAAAGGAGAGAGATCTCATTGCCTCTTTGTCTGGTCACGAAGGCACCATTAGGAGACAAAATGGCAACAAACATGAAACAATAACTTGAAAGAAAACTAGATGTTAATTTTCTTATGTGTTTCAGACTCTAGGCACGTGATATGAAGCATGGCTCCCCTCAGGCCTCACCTGCCTCGGAGGTAATATTCAGTGAATTGCTGTTCTGGGAGGCAAGGTGATTTTTAGGTATAATTACAAGAAGAACCTTCTCGCAATTCAGTTTTTCCTGATCTATTTTTCATTCTTGCCCTATATCATGAAAATAATAATGAAATCACACCGATCTCAAATCAATTAGACACGTGTGTGTGTGTGTGTGTGTGTGTGTGTGTTAAATGGATAGGTCTACCTCCTGTGAAATGTGTAACCAAATTACACTCCAATAACGTTGGACTGCAATAACATTCTTAAATTATGTAAATGATGGCCTGATGACAACTTGCTGCAACTACCACGATTGGACTCCCTTCTCTGAAACAAAACATCAAAAAGATAAGTTGTAAAATAGTGTAGTTCTGTTTGGAATAACTCCACAAGAATATGTATTTTTTGCCTCTATGTTTCCTGTATTGTTTGCATCACATCGAATTAACTTTACATTATAGAAAAGTTAAGGGGATGACAGTGCGCAGTGTTACATTTGGCTCACTAGTCTTCTATTCATACAAGTGCTCTTTTTAGGGAATACGTATAGGGGGAATTTGGATGCTTAATAAATGCCGGAAATCGTCCTGGTTTATTTTTGGCATAAGCAAGCCAAAACAAGTCGATGTCACCCTGGGACGGCTCTATTGCAGAAGTCTGATGAAGTGGATAACTGTTATGAATCATGAGATATATCTGTGCATCAAATGTACACTTTTATTGTGCATTGTGTGTATCAAGTAGTGCGCTATATAGGGGAACAGACTGGGTGTTCTTAACATTGTTAATTTCACATAAAATGTCTACAGATGATTTTAACTTTATTATTCTCCTGTTTGTTCTGAAAGTGCAGCTTCCAGCCTCTGATACCTGACAGACAGCATCTTCTGGTTCACATCTCTCCTATAGATGGACACGGTTCACATCTCTCCTATAGATGGACAGGGTTCACATCCCTCCTATAGATGGACATGGTTCACATCTCTCCTATAGATGGACAGGGTTCACATCTCTCCTATAGATGGACAGGGTTCACATCTCTCCTATAGATGGACACGGTTCACATCTCTCCTATAGATGGACAGGGTTCACATCTCTCCTATAGATGGACATGGTTCACATCTCTCCTATAGATGGACAGGGTTCACATCCCTCCTATAGATGGACAGGGTTCACATCTCTCCTCTAGATGGACCGGGTTCACATCTCTCCTATAGATGGACATGGTTCACATCTCTCCTATAGATGGACAGGGTTCACATCTCTCCTATAGATGGACATGGTTCACATCTCTCCTATAGATGGACACGGTTCACATCTCTCCTATAGATGGACAGGGTTCACATCTCTCCTATAGATGGACATGGTTCACATCTCTCCTATAGATGGACACGGTTCACATCTCTCCTATAGATGGACATGGTTCACATCTCTCCTATAGATGGACACGGTTCACATCTCTCCTATAGATGGACACGGTTCACATCTCTCCTATAGATGGACATGGTTCACATCTCTCCTATAGATGGACACGGTTCACATCTCTCCTATAGATGGACACGGTTCACATCTCTCCTATAGATGGACACGGTTCACATCTGTCCTGCCTCTCCTACCATGTCTGCCTCTCCCATTAAAAGTAACATATTTCATTGGGAAGATTAATTCAAGATACCAAACACGATCAATATCAGTCTATCTTTGTCCCTCACCACAGAAACACTCGACAAAAACAAATGCTATCTCAAGACCGTTCCCCAAGCACTTTGACTTGAATGTGTCATCACAGACATTGTTTTTAACAATAGGGGAATTATGTGCTTTTCTTTTTTGTGTGGTGCTTGATTTAGCATGACCCGAAGCTTAGAAAAAAATAATGATGACAACAACAACATCCATCAACAAGCCAATTGCAGGATGGCAGTTGTTTTAAAAGCTTAACTTGTTAAATGAACTGCAGCGGGTGCCACTGTGGTGCTAAGAGCCGACTGGGTGGTCGATGAATCCCGTTCTGCCTTATTCACTGAAACCCTCTGAAGTGGTTTGACACCATAATTCCTCACATGCCTGATCCTACAAACAAGTTCAATAAACACAGTGCCATGAAGTGCATACAACCAATGAGGTTCTCCATTGCTGCGTGCCCTGGATAGAATCAACTGTGAATCGTTTTTTCACCATCTCCACTTATACACTATGTAATAGGTATGCACTATGTATCTTACATTATGTGTGCATGGATATGTTTTGTATCTAATTCTATCATCTTCGTAGGTGACATTAGCCAACACAGATTGTCATTGAGACTTATATTATAATATTATATTAATATTGTGATCCATCCCTGAACCCATAGAGATAAAGAGGTTAAACACAGACCCCTGCCAGGGGCTGCAGCTAACACTATTGAGTAGTGTCTGCATTCTTCTCCAGCCTTGATAGTACCTTGGGGCACACCTTAAACGTCAGTGCATGTTTGCACTGGATGGGGAACATTGGTCAAATAAATATGCCAACAGTACAACAATAATATATGCATACTAGAAATGAAGACAGACGTTCACTGGTGAGCTCAGCTGAAGGGCTGAGTGCACATTAAGAGTTATCTGGGAGATAAATGTATTTGGTGTGTGTGTGTGTTTTGGCAGGGCGCCTATCCAATTTATAATATTTGTTCTGGTTGTTTTGATGGGACGCAATAAACATTTTTCGGGCACCCCAAAATACCTTATTCACCCTAAATTTCATTTCGCTCTCTCACACTCCACCCCACACTGTCTGTCTTTCCGTCCCTCTGTCTGTCTGTCCGTCTCTGAGATTATTATTAAGAGACTTTACTCTTTTAAAGTGTGTTGCGTCTCTTATTGCCTCATGAAAAGAGGCCATACTGGAGCGTGTGGTGTGAGCAGATGCTTTGAAGGTACGGATGATGTCTTGCAGTGTTTATGCACGGCTGAAGAGACGGCTCGCTGCTGACTAGAGGGTGACACCCGACTCAATCCCGAGTCAATGCACTGTTGGTAACCTGATCGGGACGGGATAGAGCATAGAAATCAACGGGAGTGTCATTATTGAATCATAGAGACAAAGGGAATATTTAGGTAGAGTTTAAGTTGATGTTTATTTATTGATTTCCTTTTATTAGATGCCTTCTTTATTATTTTTATACCTCTGTGGGGTGTGTGTTATTGATTAACACAGAGCACCTGTTGCTGTTTAGCGATCGCATCATAACGTGTTAAACACACGTTTCATAGAACAGAGCTTTAAATGCGGATCCACACATCCATATAGACCAGCGCTGCTCGTCCAGGGTCTGGTTTGCTCACGGGTCAAACCAGCTGCCTGCCCGTCTTCCTTTCCTTTGTCCTCCAAGAGTTTGTCAGACTCCCGGAATTTCTTGACTTGAATGCTCATGCATCTAAATGTACTACTGCTTCTCGTTGTTAGCGAGCTGATGATGACTGATGATGTACTCTTTAGAATGTCAGTTGTAGTTTGCGGATGCGGTTTTGTGACGGGGAGATATATATATTTATTTATATTTACGGTAACGGGACGGGAGCGGGAGTCATTCTTTGGGATTTTGGGCGGGACAGGATCGTTTGTTAAGCCCCACCACGGGGGCGGGACGGGACGGGAGTCAAAAGCCACTCCTGTGTCCCCCTCTACTGCTGACTGATGGAGGAGATGACCACACAGTGATCTGTCACACTAGTGACGGTCACATGACACAATACCCACGTGGCTCACCTGGGTTACGGCCTCTTAGTTAACGCTATTGACCATGTTACCCCCCCGACACACACAGCTAAACCGTGTGGCGTGTTGTTGAGGAACCCTGAGACCCGATTCACATCGGCTGTCAGAATTGTCACTGGCAGAAAGGTAGACGTAGCTCTGGTGTGACACAGGTTTAGTGTAATATTTATATCCATGGTTTCAGTCCGCCTGACCTTTATTTTTTTGTAGGCCACTGAGCAGTTGTCAGAACTGACAATTTAAATATATGTTTCACATTGGTGGTGTTTCCATGTCAATCAAGACCTATAAGGAGGCTGCAAAAATCTGCAATATTATCCATCATGGGATTTGTTATAAGTTTTAATGTCACACTTTTTTTGTGTATATCTGTCATATTATGAAACCAATTACATTTTGATTAGTGCATTAGAAGCTTGCTATTGCTTTCACATTAAGGACATTAAGTAGCTTTGTGGGCGGATCTCTGGAGCTGTTGATATTATACCGGCAGTAAATGACTCTAAAATGGGTTGGTCAGAAGTAGCTTAATTACCAGTAGGTGTGTTTTGGACGTAACATGCAATAAACCAATGAGAGTGCCATCTTCCATCTCCTTTAAGAGCCAGCGCATTTGACTTGACAAGTTGATATTTTGACAGTGCGTTTTGCAGTCTCCACTGAGACAGATGCATGACCACATGAATGGCTCAGTTTATGGCCAAATAATAGGCCTAATTCAGACATGGAATAGCATTTTCTTCTACAACTTCAGAAACACTGAGTCGTCATGTAAATGTCGGCAGAGAGAATTAACACATAGCCCATGATATGCGGTCCTGTGGCCGCAAACGGGTCTATTTAATGATATGCGACAATACATTAACAAACATCGTTTGTTACCAGTATTGTATACATTATCGTTTCGATTTGTGTTCATAATATGCATGTGTCCCCCTGTTAATATACATCGCCATGGACTGTATTATGCGTTACGTGTTTAGTTTGCGCGTGTTTAAACAGATGGGTGCCAAACATGACCCGCATTCATTCATTCTTTTAAACACTCACTTGCGGTAAAACTGTTTTTTCACGATCAAATACTCATCAATCCTAAAAGTTGTGGGCTTGTACACGATGTCTGGGTCAAGAACATATGTGTTTGCTGTATGGTGTTTGCAGATGAAGGTTTATATTAAAAGTACAACTTCTTACCGCTGTATCACCTGTTCTTTCCCAAATAATTGAACCAACGTTACCATTTACCCTAAAACATGATTTCGTTTTGGAAGGCTGGGATATACTTTGCACAAGTTTATTATTGTTATTATTATTATTATTTTAACGCATGGCATAGCCTACTACAGTGTTCATTCATGCAGCCCTTATGGAGAAAAATTGTTTCCACAATCCACCCGCTATTTCTATGCAGTTTCACACATATGAACAATCTTTGACATCATAATATTTCACTTAGGTTAATCGTTTGCATGTTTGTGCTGTGTATAGCCTACGTGTGTAAACTGTGATGTTGCAGTTCCGACCTGCCATGGCACGTCAAAATAGCAACACCACCTGCGCTATCCGCTAGTGCATTTAGACCAGGTATTTGCCGGTCAGTGGCACAATTGCTATTAGGATCACTAAAATAGCTTTTCTGCTTTTCGCCAACACGCCTCTCCAGGCACAAGTGTAGTGGTGCCTGGTTGCTGTGGGGGGAAATCAGCTTTGCACCGGGTGCAAACTAGCAACGCATGCAGCGGTGTAGAACGTCAATTGCGCTGGGTGCAAGATAGGGCCCTAATTCTGCATATCATTGGCCTTGTCTTCCTATGAATCTATAGTAGTTTCCTACTTTTTATTTTATTTAGGCCTCCCTTCTGTCCCTCTCCGCTGATCCTGGGCTCCCTGCCTGTGGTGGGAGGTGCTGCTGAATGAACTCTCACCACATACTATGCTACTCGACCTGCCTAATGGAGAGCAGGGACTGAAGTCATCCAATGCATTTGGGATGTTAACGGTTCTTCTCTAATATACCTTCAAAAAGTGTATCTTGTCAAATCAAGCCCAACCTCACCATAAGGACAACTTTACAAACATGTAGAGCCAAAACACGATGAAATTAACACATTGAAAAAGCCCAAGACCCAAATTTAATGTTATGTAATAATTCTATATATATAATCAAAAGCACTGCATCATATTGAGACATAAATAAGACACCTTCAGTGCTTGGCTGCCAATCACTTATATTCCAGAGAACCATTTTTTATGCAATAGACCTCTGAAGAATAAGTCCTGCCTCAGAGGCTCCGGTTCCCTCGGTCAACTGTCATCGGTCACTCAAACCCATGTTATTTCCCATAGACAGTTGACCGAGGGAACCGGGAGCCTCAGAGGTGGGACTTATTCTTCAGAGCAGGGCCGGATCAGTACCCCCAGGGGCCCCTGGGCACTGTCAGCCCAGAGGGCCCCCCCCCCACCAACATCCACACCTTTAGGGGAGGCCACATTTACACCCAGGCAACTCGAGCCACCACCAGACACGCTGACCACACACACACACACACACACGCACAGACACACACACACACACACGCACAGACAGACAGACAGACAGACAGACAGACAGACAGACAGACAGACAGACAGACACAGACACACACACACACACACACACACAGATACACACACACGCACAGACACACACAGACAGACAGACAGACAGACAGACACAGACACAGACACAGACACACACACACACACGCACAGACACACACAGACAGACAGACAGACAGACAGACAGACACAGACACACACACACACAGATACACAGTGTGCTACAGCCGACTTCAATTATGTGAGCATGTCAAATTACACACCTATTGGTTCAAAGCTGAATGACGAAGCTGAGGACAGAGCAAATCTCTGTCCAGTTCAGTAAACCAAATATTACCATCTCACTCAAAAATACAAGTGACAATGATAAAATGAATGAATTAATCCAAAATCACAAACCATCCCACACCAAAGCTTCCAGAGCTCAATCACAGAGTTATCACACACCTTGCACAGACAATAACAAATGACCCAGATCAGCCCCTCAACCCACACTTCACACTGCTGCCATCAAGATGCACATACTGTAGAGGACTCTATAGACCCCTCTTCCTATGTGTGTGATATTTATGATTTTGGTGATGTACATGGTGTGTATATTGTGTATTGTGTGATCTAGCCAACCAAATACACTAATAACATAGTTCTTACCTTCAGAAGTTCTTCTTTCTTGACTTTTTCATTGCAAACTCCGAGATCAAGTCCTCAAAGTCCAGCTCCCTCACCAGGTCCGACTCAATGGCCATCAAGGACAGTGATGTCAGCCTCTTCTGACCCATGGTTGTCCGTTCATTTTTTATTTGTTTCAGTTTTGAAAATGTCCTCTCACCTTCACAGTTGGATACAGGAAGTGTGAGAAAGAGCCTGAGTGCCACAAAAACATTGGGGAATGTTGTCTGGAGTCCATTCTTCAGCACAACCTGCAACAAGTTTGCAGGAGTCTTATCTTGCTCAGTGCTGACAAAAGACCTGAACTGGATCAGCTCATCAGCTAAGGCAGTATCCAAGTCTCCTGGATATGAAGATGAGAGAGCAGTGGCCCTTTTGCGAAGATCAGTGTCATCACAGACCATGTCAAACAGGACACCAAAGCGGCCATTTATGTCCCTGTATGCATCAAGGCGTTTGTTCAGTCCTGACAGCAAATTGTCAATGACACATGCGTCGGTGTAGAAAGTCAATTGCGCCGGTCGCAAGATAGGGCCCTTCTTCTGTTTGGCGCACATGGCTAATTTACATACGTGCACAGGACTGTCGGAATGGGAACACGTCGGACTGGCAGCATTACGGGGGCGCGATTACGGGCTGGCGGAGTTACATTTAAAAATCGCGTTCAAGTAAAAATAAATAAGAAAAGCGGAATCAATTTGTGGCGCTCGTTGTTCAATCTGTGGCGCAGCGCCACACATTGGCCTATGTGTGGGAAACACTGTACTTGAATAAGATCAAGTTGAAATAAATGATGAAGATAAAGATTGTAAAAGCCAACAGGGGTGAAAGTTAGGACCACAGTCCAGATTGTGTCGGTCGATGCTTCAAAGCTAACGTCTTCTTCCTCTTCATTATTCCGAGCTTTTTTGAAAAAGCTGCTTATTAGCAGTACCTTTTTCTTGGCTGCCGCTTCTTTTTCCTCCTTTTCCTTTTTTTTCTTTCGCTTGGCGGCCCCACTCGGCTTATTGCTGCTCTCCATTTTCTGTTAATGCTGGTTTAAAATTATTTTCCCTGCTACTCGAACATGCAACATATATCTGATCACGGATCGGTTACAAACACACACTGTGTAATTCGTTAGTTGAAAAACTGATCTCGAATCGGTTATGTTGATCGGTCCCGCCCCGATTTATTTTTAGCCAATCAGCAGTGCATTGTGATCGGCTGCCAATCACTACCTGTGAAATCATCAAAATGACATGTAGAACAGACAATCATGAGACCTCGTTTATTGTAAACAAATTTTATTTTATTCTGATTGGATAGTAGGTGAAGGTGGGCAGGAGCATCGAGTGCTGTGTTCAGGGGCTGTAGGAGAAGTGCCAGCCGCCGTGGCTTGCGTTTAAATTGAGTCATGAGGAAAAAAAAAAAAATACCCAATCGCAAAGGGCCCCTATTGGCTCAAGGGCCCCTGGGCAACTGCCCAGGTTGCCCATATGGTAGATCCGGGCTTGCTTCAGAGGTCTATATGTGCTCAACAAGTACTGGTAGTTTGAGTGGAGATTTCCAGTAGGTTAGCTCTGCTGCTAACTGTGTTTAATGATTAGACTGCATTTTAATCATCCACCTGTAAACAGTTATTACCGCATTAGCAGGAAATATATTTAGAAGGGATATGGGATGGTTTTATAATAACCAACAAGGTGCAAAAATTGAGAATTCACTGAAATTACACACATTAAAATCCTAAAAAGACAAAATTATCTGAGAAAAAGAATGCATCTGCATGGGTAGACTATATGGCGTTTGGGGGTTGCAGCAGTCAGCAAGGCGAATCAATGGTATCACATGTTGAAGATGCTAACCTCCACAAGCTACCCTCCAATAGGATCTTTTAGTGCCTGCATCTTGTTCACCATTTATCTAAATGCTGTGTCTTGTAAATGTAGCCATTTTATGTTGCTCTCCTGTCAATGAGTATAGTTAAGCTTATTTTATTTAGTTTTTGGTCAGGGACAGAGTACAAAAAGGCATCGTCTTAATGAGAAGAGAGGTATTGTACCAGATGTGCATCAGCATTTTGCTAATTTCCTTCCAGTTCCAGGGCAGATACACATTTTTGTCTCTCATGTACGAATGAAGGAGAATTCAAGATAGTTTTTAATATTGGAAGACCTTATCACTCCCGCTGCCCCACCCCTCTCTCAACCCCACCCCTATATCAACCCCACCCCTATATCAACCCCACCCCTCTACACTTCGTGCACACTACCTCCGTCCGTTGACGGATCTCATTGACTTTGCATGGGGCGCTCTCCAAATGCATTGTGGGTCCGTCCGTCAAGTCGGCTCCGTGGCCTGTGTCAAAAGTTGAGAAATGTTCAACTTTTCGGGCAGTGACGGATCCGTCAGCCAATCAGATCGCGGTTATGCAAATACAGTACTGTGCCGCTACTTGGACTCTGTCCAATGAAATCGTCTTTGTGATTCAACCTGTCGTGGAAATGTCAAAAAGCCGGCCTGCAGCGGGGGATTTAAGAATGGAGGAGAAAGGTATCATTGCTGTGGGCAATCGCCCAACTCTGTTTGACCGGTCCCTGTACATGTACAGGACAACACTCTCATCAACTCTGTTTGACCGGTCCCTGTACACGTACAGGACAACACTCTGATCAACTCTGTTTGACCGGTCCCTGTACACGTACAGGACAACACTCTGATCAACTCTGTCTGACCGGTCCCTGTACACGTACAGGACAACACTCTCATCAACTCTGTTTGACCGGTCCCTGTACACGTACAGGACAACACTCTGATCAACTCTGTTTGACCGGTCCCTGTACACGTACAGGACAACACTCTGATCAACTCTGTTTGACCGGTCCCTGTACACGTACAGGACAACACTCTCATCAACTCTGTTTGACCGGTCCCTGTACACGTACAGGACAACACTCTGATCAACTCTGTTTGACCGGTCCCTGTACACGTACAGGACAACACTCTGATCAACTCTGTTTGACCGGTCCCTGTACACGTACAGGACAACACTCTGATCAACTCTGTTTGACCGGTCCCTGTACACGTACAGGACAACACTCTGATCAACTCTGTTTGACCGGTCCCTGTACACGTACAGGACAACACTCTGATCAACTCTGTTTGACCGGTCCCTGTACACGTACAGGACAACACTCTGATCAACTCTGTTTGACCGGTCCCTGTACACGTACAGGACAACACTCTCATCAACTCTGTTTGACCGGTCCCTGTACACGTACAGGACAACACTCTGATCAACTCTGTTTGACCGGTCCCTGTACACGTACAGGACAACACTCTGATCAACTCTGTTTGACCGGTCCCTGTACACGTACAGGACAACACTCTGATCAACTCTGTTTGACCGGTCCCTGTACACGTACAGGACAACACTCTGATCAACTCTGTTTGACCGGTCCCTGTACACGTACAGGACAACACTCTCATCAACTCTGTTTGACCGGTCCCTGTACACGTACAGGACAACACTCTGATCAACTCTGTTTGACCGGTCCCTGTACACGTACAGGACAACACTCTGATCAACTCTGTTTGACCGGTCCCTGTACACGTACAGGACAACACTCTCATCAACTCTGTTTGACCGGTCCCTGTACACGTACAGGACAACACTCTCATCAACTCTGTTTGACCGGTCCCTGTACACGTACAGGACAACACTCTGATCAACTCTGTTTGACCGGTCCCTGTACACGTACAGGACAACACTCTGATCAACTCTGTTTGACCGGTCCCTGTACACGTACAGGACAACACTCTGATCAACTCTGTTTGACCGGTCCCTGTACACGTACAGGACAACACTCTCATCAACTCTGTTTGACCGGTCCCTGTACACGTACAGGACAACACTCTGATCAACTCTGTTTGACCGGTCCCTGTACACGTACAGGACAACACTCTGATCAACTCTGTTTGACCGGTCCCTGTACACGTACAGGACAACACTCTGATCAACTCTGTTTGACCGGTCCCTGTACACGTACAGGACAACACTCTGATCAACTCTGTTTGACCGGTCCCTGTACACGTACAGGACAACACTCTGATCAACTCTGTTTGACCGGTCCCTGTACACGTACAGGACAACACTCTGATCAACTCTGTTTGACCGGTCCCTGTACACGTACAGGACAACACTCTCATCAACTCTGTTTGACCGGTCCCTGTACACGTACAGGACAACACTCTCCTTGCGACTACGGGACGGGATCCATTTAGCAAAAACAACAACAAGCAGGAAGACGCAGGAAAAAGCTGGCTTTAAGCTGGGAGCGATTTGATTGGCGGCAGGCTGCGTCCACAAAGACGACTCCCCCATACATCAGACACGCCCTCGCCCATCCATTGACAGACGGAGGTAGTGTGCACGAGGCAATCCTGTATGCATTCTCCTGAAGGAGCTGGAGGAGAAGTTCAGTGGGCTATATCAACCATTTAGATTAGGTTTGCTTGTGGCTGGCAACGCTGAACGCTTAAAAGTATTTTCCTGGGAAAGTGAACACAACTTTAGCACAACATTAATGATTCAGCTGTACGATGTGCTTATGAAGTCATTAGACTAATAATGTAATGTTGTCTATATAAATCTCTCTTGCTCAAAACAGCATTTAACATGTGGACACCGGTAGATTGTCCACATGGACAATCTTTAGTAAATTCACTAAAATAAAGCACAAACGTTAACATTATTAACCTCTTGGAACCGTGTCCATTTATTTAAATGATCAACTTTCCAATTAGAGTCAAATTGCTAGACACAAGCTAAGGCAAGCTTAATAATCAGAGTTTCGTCTTTTTTTTTTTTGCCATTTTAGTCACGTCTTCTAGTCCTTTAAGTACGTGGTACACTGTGTCAGTTTCAGAACATTTTCCTAATACAAAATTGGATGTGGAGTCTTGATCACCCACCCGAAACCAGTATTATAGTGTTTACATGACAGATGAAAAGGACTTCCTAGGTGTCATAATTGGATTTCAAACCCCATTACAGCATCTCACTGTGTGTGTGTGTGTGTGTGTGTGTGTGTGTGTGTGAATGTCGCATATATATTTATAGATATTCCACTTTTTTCCTGCAAGCCAAAAAAAAACGGGTTAGTTTTTTACTACATGTTTTTACTGTGAGCCTTGCTATTTCTTTCCTGAGGCACAACCTTCCTGTGAATGCCTGATCATTTTCTTGTCGGTGTGGACAATTTTGTTCTCTTGATGATGGCCAGAATAAGGCCTCTGGCGGACCACTATGACACACCAGGTTGAAGACTTGGTGGCTAAATATTGACAGATTGAGGCAAGCCATTGCGTTTCAATACCAAGATAAATTTGTAGCAAACCTCCTCAGGCTACATGTGATACTTGTCGAGATTGCCGCCCCAGAAATTGGGTGGCAATTTACCCATCCTCGCTAATGACTAGCAACACCACTTTCCTCCTCATGTTGTCATATCACCTTGTCTAAGTAAATGTTTGATTTACATGTTCAACTGCCGAGAAGAAGGTACCATTATTTCTGTGATTGCAGTGATTTAAAATACAATTTAATATCAGTGTATGTTTTACTTTTGTACACATTAGTGATTGCCAAAACTTGTATTTATATCTCTTTCCTTGTAGTCAAGCAGGAAAAATGACAAACATGATCACTTACATGATCATTTACTATTTGTGAATTATCTTATAACTAATTTACTTGCTAGCATATTACTTTATATTAACTTACTATTGATCTTATTCATAGTTTTACCATGGCAAACATTTGAGGTGAAGGTGATAGATATTATACAGTGCAAAATGTTAACTCAATCACTATTACCTAACCAAGGTTTGTCTACATTGGTATACATGATATTCCTATGTAACTCTACGGTTCCGACAATCGTGTCCAAAATGTGTAGGTAAAAAACACTTGTCTGATGAATGCTCTTCAATCCATCCTATGGTGGCCCATTGAAGAAAACCCATGCAATGAGACAAAACACTAGCAAATTAAGAAAACATCAACCGACAACATCCTCATCCTCATCCGCTTATCCGGGGTCGGGTCGCGGGGGCAGCAGCTCAAGCAGGGGGCCCCAGACTTCCCTTTCCCGGGCCACATTGACCAGCTCTGACGGGGGGATCCCGAGGCGTTCCCAGGCCAGTGTTGAGATATAATCTCTCCACCTAGTCCTGGGTCTTCCCCGGGGTCTCCTCCCCACTGGTCGTGCCTGGAACACCTCCCAAGGGAGGCGTCCAGTGGGCATCCTTACCAGATGCCCGAACCACCTCAACTGACTCCTTTCTAAGCAGAGGAGCAGCGGCTCTAATCCGAGTTCCTCCCGGATGACTTAACTTCTCACCCTATCCCTAAGGGAGAAGCCAGCCACCCTCCTGAGAAAACTCATCTCGGCCACTTGTATCCGTGATCTCGTCCTTTCGGTCATTACCCATCCCTCATGACCATAGGTGAGGATAGGAACGAAGATCGACCGGTAGATCGAGAGCTTTGCCTTGCAGCTCAGCTCTCTTTTCGTCACAACGGTGCGGTAAAGCGAACGCAGTACCACCCCTGCTGCTCCGACCAATCTCACGCTCCATCGTACCCTCACTCGCGAACAAGACCCCAAGGTACTTGAACTCCTTTACTTGGGCTAAGGACTCATTTCCTACCCGGAGAAGGCAATCCACCGGTTTCCTGCTAAGAGTCATGGCCTCAGATTTAGCGGTGCTGATCCTCATCCCAGCCGCTTCACACTCGGCTGCCAGCCGATCCAGTGAGTGCTGAATCACAGGCCGATGATGCCATCAGGACCACATCATGTTTGTCAGTCAAAGTATAAAAACAAAACACGTAGTGCTAAAACAAAGTACATGTGAGGGTGCGGCAGTATAGGCTTATATGGAAACCACACCCAAAAGACATTTTCATATTAGAATACAAAACACACTGTGGCAACCCGGCCCCAGCACCGCAACCCAGGCGGCCAAGAGGAGAGGTGGTGGGCGGTGTATACCACCGATATCCACCAGCTGGCACCAGCGAGCGCAGTAGGGTTGGTAACCCTAGAGAAGGGCCAGGTACAGATAAAGGCTTTGTTCTGCGTTCTCAGGGGAGAGAGCTGGAAGCACGGCGTGACCTGTGAAACTCCAGGACCCGTACCGGACGGGACGGCAGCAGGACTTACCGGCTGCTCGCCCAGCACTGACCAGGAGCACGGACGCTCGGACGGCGTATACAGAAGAGGAACGCAACCGTGATTCGGATCCGGACGGGAACGATCTCCCGCTTCCCGGGAGGAGACCGGCCGTTCCAGAGAGATAACTGCTGAGACTCCTCCGTGGCTCACGGAGCCACTGCTACTCTTCTTTTAGGACACCGCGACGGCCACCGGACAGACCGGCCCCCCAGGAGGACCTGAGAGCTCCCCTCTCACTGAGTTCTCAGATTTTTCCCCGACAAGGGGGGGAGGAACAGACCGACCCGGACAGTTCGCCAGTGCCCAGCTACAGGACGATGTCCTGAACCACGCCTGGTGCCACGTCCCTGCCCATGAGGGCCAAGCAAGGGAATCAGTGAGTAGCTTGCCTCACCCTCACTTCAGCACCAGGGTGGGCCTACTGTATCGGGTAGTAGGAGGGGGGGGGGGGGGGGTAGTGACCAAACAACTGGTGGTGCCCCGCCCTTATGTTAGCCAATGTCCTGTTCATGCCTCCCATATGTTAGGGGCTCACCTAGGCATGGATAAAACCAGGGACAGGATTTTAGACTGCATTTATTAGCTTGAGGTGAAGAGAGACATCTTTCAGTACTGTCAGGTGTGCCCGGAATGGCAGCGCACTGCCCACTACCGTTCGACCGGCTAGTACTAGACATTGTCGGGCCTCTCCCCAAGACCAGCTGGGGTCATAGGTATATATTGGTTATATATTGGTTATGGTGGACTACGCCACCCGGTATCCCGGTAAGCCCTGCCCCTCCACACCGCCACCGCTAAGGCCGTAGCTAAGGAGCTCATGCTTCTTTTCAGTCGGGTAGGGATAGCCATACGAGGTGGTCGACAGGGTGGGGGAGGTGAACTACCATGTAAGGAACTTCCCCACCGGTACCGGCTCCCTTGGTTCTGGGCACCCGGCGCGGCATACCAGAGGTCCCCATGGGAGACGACCTCAGCCCCGCCATAAGCAGGACCTAGAGGACATTAAAACAGGCATCACTGTGCGCGTCCCACCCTACCGGGTCCCAGAAGCCCGTAGGAACACTATCAGTGAGGAGGTCGCCAGAATGCTCCAGCTCCGCGTCATCGAGTCGCACAGTGCCTGGCCCCGTCGTCCTGGTCTCCAAACCCAATGGAACGACAGCTGTGTGCGGCCCTGGGGGAGTTGAGGAAGGCCGGCCTCACGGACAACCCCGCCAAGTGCCGCCTGGGTCTGGAGGAGAAGTCCTATCTGGGTTACCAAGTCGCACGTGGGAACATCCGACCCCAGGAGACCAAGGCTGCGGCCATCTGGGACTGGCCCCGCCCCACCTCCAAAAAACAGGTGAAATGGTTCCTGGTCTGGTAGGACACTACCAGAGGTTTACCCCCTGGTTTCGCCACTCTGGCCAGCCCCCTACATGATCTGACACGGAAGGCCCTGTCCCGTATTGAGCGGGACGCGGTTTGTTCCGTATTTCCATAAATGTCCAATACACATGTCTGTCACACACACATCAACACTAAGTTCATAAGTTCAATAAGTTCATAAATAAATAAATAAATGAATAAACAAAAACAAAAATTGTAATAAATAAATAAATAAATAAAAAAGACTATAGGGAGAACAAAGGCAGAGGCAGTGGTTAAAGATGTCCTTGCTCCAAAGGCAGTGGGTGATGTTCTCAAGGACCTAACATCAGATAAACCCCTCCCATTTTCCATTCAGGCAGATGCATCAAATAAAGGCAACAGGAAGATGTTCCCCCTCGCTGTTCAATACTTCAGTCCAGAATGCGGGGTCACCAACAAAATGCTGGATTTCATGGAAAATGCAGATGTCCGCTGCTGGGATTGTAGTCGCTTGACATTTAGTACAGACAATACAAATGTGAATTACGTAATTCACAACTCTGTCTTCACCAACTTGAAGAAGAAACAAAAAGATCTGCTGCAAGGAAACTGCCATGCCCACATTGTGTACAACACAGTGAAGCATGCTCTTGACCAGCTCACTGTAGATGTGGAAAATGTTGTGCTGAAGGTCTATGCCTTCTTTTCCACATCTGCCAAACGAAGAGAATCACTCAGAGTTTTGTAGGTTTTGTGATGTTGAGTTCCAGGAAATTCTGCGACATGAGATGAAGATCTCGAGCATGTGCAGAACGCAATTCAACGCATAATCCAATTAGACTCCATACATGCGTGCTTAACTCGACTATGAATCGAATTATCTAGGGGTCTTAATTCGACTGAGTAACCCAATTCGATTTGATTTTAGCTCGACTAAGGTGTATACATGCATCTTAATAATCCAATCATAGTTGGACTAACCCAATAATTTGACTTTCTTGAGTGTTATGTAAACACTCTCTGAGAGCTGACCTCTTCCCCAAGGCGGTGACGTCCTCCATCAACTTATCTTTTTGATTCGGGAGACGTTCATCAAGCCACTCCTTCTGCAGGAGGAGGTGGCATCCTCATATCAGATGATCCAGATTTCCTTAATCAAATAAATCAAGGACAAGATGTTGCCCCTTCTTTTATATAGACTAGATTTCAAATATTCATACACACATGCAAACACACATACAGTTTTTATGTTTGTATGTGCTTGTAGTTTTCATGAATCCGGCCCCATCCCCGCACCCAACACCCTCCACTAGGCTTCTAACTCTCACTCTCTCTATCTATTTCTCTCTTTGTTCTTTCTCTCACAGCAAAGCAAACTCATGCTCATTAGAATAGTTTGGCAAGTTATTTTTCTCTAACAGATTACAGCCAATATATCCTCAGGCAATTAGAGCCTAAATCTGTATATCTTTGTCTAAGTGTGCATGCCTGAAGAAGAGAATGAGAGAGCTGGAGAGGGATTGAGAAACCATAGCAGCGTTTCTGTTATATTCATAAAACCTTTTTATGTCTTCACTTCAAACAGAGTGTCAGAGTAAAGCATGTACATTTAATTGAATCCTAAGAGGGTTTCACTAGTTTGTCTCCTTTGGCCAGAATCTGTGCCAGCAACCTGGTACTCATCACAGACCGGCTACGACTGCTCACTGAGGAAATAGAATGTCTTGTGGTATCACCCTGAGTATCTGGTCTTTCTTTTCTTTATTTCTTTATTGTTGTTTCAATGCCCTCATATTGTACTCAATGAACGCGGGCTACATAAGGTGGTTGTTGGGAGATGTGCTGTTCAAGGGGCTTTGATAACATTTCCTGATAGACTACCTCACTTTCCCAAAACCACAAAACTCACACACAAAATGCAAAATCCTACACTTCCTACACATATCATATGAGTAGACATTTCTAAGCACCCATTGAACACTGGTGTGCAGAATGGAAAACACTATCGTATGTTACAGTTTTTCACAATTGCTTAAACACATTTCCTGATAGACTACTACTCTCTACTTAATCCTGTTTTCATCCTGTTTGCTGTGATTTACAGTAGACATTTTGGGTACAAATATAGTATTTGTTGTTACTATAAAGTATTAGTAGTAGCAGTAAAGTGTGTTGTTTTCTATTTGAGTATTGAAAAACATTATATGGTAATATTTTACAGCCAACAGGTGACAGTGTAACACTGAACATGCAACAGCATAATACTGATGAAGCATTCATATAGTGTTTTTTATTCATACTATAGTGTTTTCCATTCTGCACAACAGTGTTCAATGGGTGATTATAAATGTCTACTCATATGTGTTTGTCAAAAAAATACCATTTAGTGAAGAGTTAACACAGTTTTGAGGGCAAAGTGTGCTTTTGCAAGAGAAGTGTAGGATTTAGCATTTTGTGTATGAGTTTTGAGATTTGTGTTTAGGGTTTGGGAAAGTGAGGTAGTATATCAGGAAATGTGTTTAAGCAATTGTGAAAAACTGTAATTAGGCAGGAGAACTCCAATGAAAACCTTGACCCGATTATACAGCACATGGTTCACATTGTGAACTATAATTGGTATAGTTTATAGTAAGATCTATCGATCTATCGATCGATCTATCTATCTATATATCAGCAGTGAGGAAGCATCCCCTAGGAGATCAGCACAGGAAGTGGATGAAGAGAGGATAAAGGTGGATGACAACATGGGTGTAGAGGATGAAGAGAGGATAAAGGTGGATGACAACATGAATGTAGAGGATGAAGAGAGGATAAAGGTGGATGACAACATGAATGTAGAGGATGAAGAGAGGATAAAGGTGGATGACAACATGGGTGTAGAGGATGAAGAGAGGATAAAGGTGGATGACAACATGAATGTAGAGGATGAAGAGAGGATAAAGGTGGATGACAACATGGGTGTAGAGGATGAAGAGAGGATAAAGGTGATAAAGGCGGATGACGAGAATAAAGGAGGGGGGACCAGTGGGACGTGAGAGATGATGAGAACCTCCAAACGAAAAAAAGTGTGTGTGTGTGTGTGTGTGACATAGGAGTCTGGGCAGGGTTTGATGAGAGAACCATGAGGGAGAATGCAGAGGAAAATGGATCAGAGAGAGCGAGAGAGAGGCAGGCAAATTTTAGCCTTTTGATATTGACAAGAAAGGTTGAGAGAATAAAGGTGTGTGTGTGTTCATGAACCTCTGCCTGTGTGCGTTTGATAACCAGGGTATTAAAGTGAGATTATGAGGATCACCATTCACACAAGCCTTTATTAGCTTTTAATGACGGAGGTAATTAAGACACACAGGAATGCAAAACACAGACACACACACATGCAAACACAAACACACACACACATATAATAATGCTGTAGAAGACAAAATAGACCCCCTGCATTATGGGTATTGTCCCATTCGATATGGCGATTCTTTTTGGATATATTCTTTCCTGTATTGCTAATTTCTTCTTATTAACTTGTACTACCCCAACACCCTTCCTCATCACTCTCCTAACCCATCTCCTCCTCGGAGTCTTTAGTGTCTCCTTCCTCCCCCTCCCCTTACCTTCCTTCTGTCCTTCGTTCTCTGTGGGATCCATATTGTTCTCACTACCGCAGACGTGCTGAGCATGTTCAGGTGGCAGATCAGCCGTCCCTGCCTGTCCCATACGTTCATTCACAGCTCAGGCTGGAGGGCTGGGCTGCAGTAGCTCCAGCATTCAGCCTCTCTCTGCAATTCGACTCAAACAACTTTAATGTCAGCATGCAGCCTTGCAAGTGGCCGCTTGCCATTGTGAGCAATGTGTGTGTGTGTGTGTGTATATTTGCTCTATATCTGCTATATCTTATGTACTGAGAAGTAGGTCCAGAAAGCATTGTCAACAGTGGTTGAAGGTCCAGAAAGCATCTCAACAGTGGTTGAAGGTCCAGAAAGCATCTCAACAGTGGTTGAAGGTCGTATCAGCAACGTTGGGTGACGTCACTTCTGTTGGTATTTGAAGCGAGATCCCAAACGAACAGAGCCAGCTCGCCCCTCCCTTACGTGTTTCGTGCATCCAGTAAAAATTATCATGAACGCAGCGCAGAACCCCACAACACCCGCCCCTTGTCGCTGATTGGTTGGAATACTATTTCTGTTGGTTGTGAGTGGTTGGTGGTACCATTTGTTTTTGTGTACGATCTCGGAGCGCAGGCTGCCTACGGAGACGTGTTGTTTTGACGGCCTGCTGATGGGGCGGGCGGCTAGCGGATCATGAGGAAAGATCAGATGAACGTGATCATTTATGTCTCTGCCTAGAATCGCTGATACAACCTTTAAGTATTGTTAGAAAAAATATTTGGATATTTGCAAGAAATTCAAACTTTGTTTTGACAAAAAATGAAACGGGGTTCCTGTACAAGCTGACTCTGGTTTAACGGACCTTCACCTTCTCAGTGATACAGACGGTTGGACTAGCGCCATCGCACACGTCCGTCGACGGATGACCCAGGGTGTGTCTGACGTATGTCTTTGTAGACGCAGTCTTTGTAGACGCAGCCTGCAGCCAATCAAAACGCTTCCCGCTAAGAGCCGGCTTTTTCCTGCTTCTTCCTGCTTCTTCCTGCTTGTTGTTACAAAATGGATCCCGTAGTGGCGAGGAGAGCGTTGCTTCACGTAGCGTCTTTAAACCCCGCTGCCGCTCTTTGACGTGTGTTTTCCTGGGTTGTATCACAAAGGCGATTTCATTGGAGAGAGTCCAAGTAGTGTCACAGTAGTGTATTTGCGTGTATTTGCATAATGTGATTTGATTGGCCGACGGATCTGTCGCTGCCTGAAAAGGACCCACAATGCATTTCGAGAGCGCCCCATGCAAAGTCAATGAGATCGGTCAACGGACGTGTGCAGTGTGAACGTGGAGGCAGAGCTGAGAGTGGTGGTAGGTTAGGTACGGAGCTGTTAGGGGGAGACGCAGCAGGGCTAGAGGGAAGGAAGCAGAGTAGAATGCTACATGGTGTGAGCTGGTGTTTGACATCAGCGTCGTCAAAGGTTGTAGAAATAAAGAAAAGAAAATTTAGTTCCCAATTTGGAAAATAGAGGGCAGTAATGCCCTGTGGCAACCTCCTGTGACACACACACACACACGAGTGAGTGCCCATGCACACCAATGTGTGTGTGTGTGTGTGCAGTGGCGATCTTAGCCCTTTGGGGGCTCCAGGCAAAGGTGACGGGGGTAGGGGGTAGAAGGAAGGAAAGCAGTAGGAACTAGAGACAGAGAGAGAGAGAGAGAGAGAGAGGGAACCACAGTGACTAGGGAATACAATAGGGGTGTCAACAATAATCGATTCGGCGATGCATCGCAATGCGGGGCATGCACGATTCAGCATCGATGCGGCAACGTGCCGTAATCGATTATGTCGCTGTTTATTTTCTGGCCTCGAGTGGACAATAAAGTTGTGAAGTTTCAATTAGCGGCGCTAGCTAGCACAACAGGATGGCTGAGGCGGAGGGAGATGACCACGAAAGACGGGTAATTAAAAACGCACCCAAAGCTTGGAAAGCGGACATTTGGGCACATTTCGGATTCTACGAAGTTAATGGGATACTAGACAAGACTTACGCGGTGTGTAAAATATGCCACACTAAAATCAAGCACGTCGGCAATACAACTAACTTCACGAACCATGTTGATCGTTGGCATCCTGAGTTGGCTTCAACAATTACAACAACAACAACAACAACAACACAAAAAGTCGACACATCCCAGCCAAGAATTGACCAGTCGCTAGTGTCAACGTTGCCACACAACTCCGAGAGAGCAAAGAGGATTACACGATCAGTGGCATGCTTCATAGCGAAGGATCTACGACCCTACTCCGTTGTAGAAAATGCGGGTTTTCGCCACATGCTTAAAACAATTGAGCCCCGGTATAAGCTACCAACAAGAGCTACCTTCACTGATTCTGCGCTTCCCGCATTGTACAAAGAAACCAAAGCAAAGGTAATGGGATCCATGTGTAAAGCCAGTCGTGTAGCAGTTACAACTGATGCCTGGACTTCAGTCGCAACAGAGTCCTATGTAACCATCACGGCACATTATATTAGCGAGGACTGGCAGATTGTATCACATGTGCTGCAGACAAGAGCAGTTTACGAAAGCCACACTGGTGCGCATATGGCGAGGCTACTCTTGGATGTTGTGGAGGAATGGCAGCTAACAGATAAAAGTGTTGTGCTGGTGACGGACAACGCCGCTAATATGCTAAGTGCTGCTGAAATTGGGAAGTTCCCTCATGTGAAATGCTTCGCGCATACGTTGAACCTCGCTGCGCAGCGGGCGCTTAAGTTGCCGGCGGTGTCCAGGCTGCTGGGCAGAGTCCGACGTATCTCAGCATACTTCCACCGCAGCACAAAGGCAAAGCACCTGTTTGAAGAAAACCAGCGAGTTGTTCTTAAACTGACACGTCCACTTAAACTGATAACTGATGTCGCCACAAGGTGGAATAGTGCTCACGATATGATGGAGAGGTTTTTGCAACTGCAAGCTGCAGTGCATGCCACCCTGCTGTCGCCTGCCCTCAATGTAGAAGAAAGTGAGATCGTCACTCTCAGCAGAGCAGATCTGGCTAACGTGGAGGAAGCTGTGAAGACATTAAAACCAGTGAAGGATGCCACTGTTTTTATGTCAGAGGAGAGCAGTCCTACAGTCAGCCTCATTTCACCAGTATATGCCCAACTCCTCCAGAGCATGTCAGACACTATTGGAGACCAACCACTGATCCGTGATGTGAAGAATGCCATCAAAACAGATCTCCTTAAGAGGTACAACAGTGGGGCAGATAAGAAGATCCTTCACACATCCTCTGCCCTGGATCCTCGCTTTAAGGGGTTACCTTTCCTGACAGAGGAGGAGAGATTGGATGTCTATGCAGGAGTGACTTCAGAGGCTGCATCCCTGGAGGTAATTTAATTTCTACTTGTAAAACTTATGGAATAAATTTCAATTCAATTGTAATAATAACAATGTAATGTTAAATAAGCAGCTACATAGTCAGTAAAATGTTAAGACTTATAAAAATAGTTATCTGTTGTGATGTGAACTGCAGCATTGTCTGAGAAAGTGCTGCTAACTGCTGTTTTTTGCTCTTATTTATTTTGTTCAAACACAGTATGAGAGGAGACGTAGGACAGAAGCAGATGAAGTGCCTGGCGGAACAGGAAGTTCAAGAACCAAGGAAGTGTTGCTGTCCGTGGATGATGTGTCAGACTCAGCAGGCCCCTCTCCTCCCAAAAGAAGGGCCTCATCGCTGCTTGTGAGTTTGCTGGGACCTGCTTTCAATGACGTCAGTGAACCTGCAGTACAAATTAAGACCGTCGATGCCTGTGCTGAGGAGGAAATGGACTTGTACTGTAGATCCCCATCTGTGCCTCTCTCTGAGGATCCCTTGGACTGGTGGCATCGCCATAAGGGCACATTTCCTCTCCTCTCTAGGTTGGCAAAGAGATATTTGTGCATCCCAGGGACAAGCGTGTCAGCAGAGAGAGTGTTCTCCACTGCAGGAGATGTTGTCACTGCAAAAAGAAGCACTCTCAAATCTGACCATGTCGATCAGCTTGTGTTCTTACACAAGAACCTTGGAATTCCCAAATGCTGAAAAGTTATGATGTAGGCTTAGGTCAAACTATAGGCTATATTTCCTCAGTCTGAAACAGATTGTTGATGTTGAACTCAGATGGAAGAAGTTGTTTGCACAAATCTGGTAGTAGGCTAAGCCTACACACTTTATTTTTGGTTTACATTACAATGTATTTCACATCTTGATATTTTGTTGTATGCAGCTGATGTGATTGCCAGATAGTATTCTCATCTCAGGTTTATAATTGTGATTGTCTTAAAGCTACTAAGCTGCTGTTTTGTTGAGAATAGTTGCACTTAACTTTACTACTTGAAAAACTTTCACAGCAATAAGTTAAGTTACTGTGTGTTGCACTGAATATTTTTTATTGCTGGGTGCCTGGGTGGTTGTTGTTACAATAGTGTAACTGATTATTATTTAATGTTTGCACAGGAATTCAGGAAGTGCCTTGTCTTAAAGCTGCTATTTTACTGTGTGTAAAAAAACAAACAAACACTTATGGTCACTGCTGGAAAAAGTTGGCTGTTATTGCTATATTTACATACAAATGGTTCTAAAGCAGAGAGAAGAGAATATTTCTCATTCAAAGTACTGAAAGCAGTGATTTATGTTTTCTTTTTAAGGTAAAATGCCATATCCAACCCTGTACCATTTTATTTTATTTTATGACATTTATGTCAGATACAGGAGAGTGAATACACACATAGCAGCCAATAAAATCTGTTGTTATATCTCACTCCTTGTATTGCCTCATGATTGATGAAAATTTTGCCTTATTGCGTGCAGTAGAATTTTGATGCATCGCAATGCATCGTAGAATCGAATCGAATCGAAACCTGCTGAATCGTAATCGAATCGAATCGTGAGGGCAGTGCCAATGCACACCCCTAGAATACAAACAACTGTTTATCTATTAATCATTTCCAAACCACTGCTGCTAATCTGTGTTGGGCGTATGCACCCATTGCACATGGCATCATGCCAGTGTGACCAGTACAGCTGATGGTGCTGTGTACAGACCTGCACTGCAGCATGTTGTGTGTATGCTGATCACTGGTGTGAGTGTGGGCCTTTTTTTGGTCTTTCTCTTTTATTTGTGGTTGTGTGTGAGGAAGATGATGTAGATGTACATGTTTTCCAAGTATTAAGTACACCCGGTGTTTTCATGGACGGTTTATTTTTTTTCTGTTTTTTTGAAGATTTATTTTTGCATTTTTATAGAGAGAGATAGAGAGGAAGGTATGGGAGAGAGAGGGGAGGACATGCAGCAAATGACCACGGGCAGGAATCAGACCCGGGTCGCTGCGTTCAGGACAGTGCCTATAAGGTAGGAACTCTACCCACCGGGTCGCTGCGTTCAGGACAGTGCCTATAAGGTAGGAACTCTACCCACCGGGTCGCTGCGTTCAGGACAGTGCCTATAAGGTAGGAACTCTACCCACCGGGTCGCTGCGTTCAGGACAGTGCCTATAAGGTAGGAACTCTACCCACCGGGTCGCTGCGTTCAGGACAGTGCCTATAAGGTAGGAACTCTACCCACCGGGTCGCTGCGTTCAGGACAGTGCCTATAAGGTAGGAACTCTACCCACCGGGTCGCTGCGTTCAGGACAGTGCCTATAAGGTAGGAACTCTACCCACCGGGTCGCTGCGTTCAGGACAGTGCCTATAAGGTAGGAACTCTACCCACCGGGTCGCTGCGTTCAGGACAGTGCCTATAAGGTAGGAACTCTACCCACCGGGTCGCTGCGTTCAGGACAGTGCCTATAAGGTAGGAACTCTACCCACCGGGTCGCTGCGTTCAGGACAGTGCCTATAAGGTAGGAACTCTACCCACCGGGTCGCTGCGTTCAGGACAGTGCCTATAAGGTAGGAACTCTACCCACCGGGTCGCTGCGTTCAGGACAGTGCCTATAAGGTAGGAACTCTACCCACCGGGTCGCTGCGTTCAGGACAGTGCCTATAAGGTAGGAACTCTACCCACCGGGTCGCTGCGTTCAGGACAGTGCCTATAAGGTAGGAACTCTACCCACCGGGTCGCTGCGTTCAGGACAGTGCCTATAAGGTAGGAACTCTACCCACCGGGTCGCTGCGTTCAGGACAGTGCCTATAAGGTAGGAACTCTACCCACCGGGTCGCTGCGTTCAGGACAGTGCCTATAAGGTAGGAACTCTACCCACCGGGTCGCTGCGTTCAGGACAGTGCCTATAAGGTAGGAACTCTACCCACCGGGTCGCTGCGTTCAGGACAGTGCCTAAAAGGTAGGAACTCTACCACTGCCTCTTTGGACGTGTTTTCTAAGTATTAAGTGAACCCGGTGTTTTCATGGACATGTTTTTGAAGTGTTAGCTAAACCCAGTGTTTTTATGGACATGTTTTTGAAGTGTTAACTGAAGCGAGTGTTTTCATGGACATGTTTTTGAAGTGTTAACTAAAGCGAGTGTTTTCATGGACATGTTTTTGAAGTGTTAACTAAACCCAGTGTTTTTATGGACATGTTTTTGAAGTGTTAACTAAAGCGAGTGTTTTCATGGACATGTTTTTTAAGTATTAAACAAAAACAGTGTTTTTATGGACATGCCAGCTCTGCTAGCTATCATCGCCTCATAAGGCAAAAGCAGTGCTAACAGATGATTTTGTTTTGAGTATGGGTGTAGAACCTCTACATTAATGTGTACTCAGAAACGCCTTAAAAACTGTGTGGATTTGATAGAATAACCAGATTTATCAAATCCAATTTATTATATTGAGGTTCAATGTAACAGTTATTGGAGTTGTAGCATAATACAATAAGCTCCTCTAATTTGGTTTTATTTGTTTTTGCTCATGTGTTTTATTTTGATTCTAACTTGGGAATGTTCACTCCTCCAATGGCCTGTTGTCCCACACCATTATGTCTGAAGAACCTCTTAGCAACACATTGTAGAAGCCTTTATCCTTTAGCCATTATCCTAGAATAAATCTCAGTTTAAGGTCATGGGAAGTAAACAAAATTTAAAAAAAAACATTGACTTGCATATTTGCTTGATAATACTGTAGACAAGTTGGATATTCCACAATAAAAATATTGAAAACTTCCCAACAGGATGGGAACCACTAATGTTGTTCTGTGATTGTGTTGACAGCTGCTGTGCCCAGGACTTCCAGTCAGATGGTCAATTTTGCACTGTCGATGGCATATGCTTTATTTGCTGCCTGGTAGAGAGAGAGAGCAGAAACACATGAAAAGCAACTAGGCACTATATTTAAGGAAAAGTTTAAGAGAATAAAGGACTGCCTTTGAAGTCTATATTCTGCGGGTATTGGATTACTCCTTCTGAATTTATGTTTGGTCCTTTCCTTTATTGTTTGATTGAACAGGTTGTAATTTAACTTACAATCTGCCTTTCCTCGACCCTCTCTTTGGCGTTCAGATAGAAATCAGCCTGTGGTCTGCTTTCTATCCGAACCATGACAGTTTGGCCAGGCAAAGGTAGGCTGTGACGTCTCAGCACGCTCCTGAGTACTCTTGTATATAAAATAGAGCTAGCTTAAGGCCCCGTCTACACTGGCATAAAAAAATATTTTCCCCTCTGTTTTCCTTGGCTGCGTTTCAGCAATTTCTCCGTAAAGATGGACTCATTGCGAAAACGCATTGAGCTGCAGAAACGCTGTAGTACATATTCAAGGCCACTGTGTGGTGCTGGTTCTTCACAAAAAAATAAAATGAGGCAGAGCATGCGCATCAAGCCTGCGTGCTGTATACAAACATACAGTCGAGGAGGAGAAAGCAGTTGTTAAACCTTTTAGATTGAGCAGAAAATACTTTTTAATGTACAGTTAGTAATTAAATTTACCAAGGGGCTGTATTTAAAGCTACAAAAATATTACAAATCAAACAAAACTAATTAGACGGAACTCTAACGTCCCCCAGCTGGTGGGGGGGCAATGATGTCATCATTTGCGTATCAGGCGTCCACACAAATCCTAACACGAGAACGCATAGGGCCGTTTATCCGCTTATCCACCCTGGGACCTGGTTTTAAAAAAGTGTGTTTTCGGCCACCGAAAACGCCGGATCCTTCTGGACGGTCGGCCCAAACGCACAAGACTTCTTTTTCACAAAAAAAAACGTTACCGTGTGGACGGGGCCTAAACCAGTATAATTGTGTTTGTATTTTCAGTTTGTATTGTTTAGTTAGTAATTAATGGACACGCTCAATGAGCAGGCTGCAGTTTACTTCCAGCCAGAGGGGTCAGCAATGAGAACTAACTACTAATACATAGATCACCTTTAATGGCCTTTGGGCTTTGTTTTTGTATGATTCCTTTTTTCAGATGAATTGTCTCTGCATTAAATGGACTGCCTGTATTTTGTAAGGTGACAGTTTTGTTTATTTATCGCCGATCCTAGTGTAGCTTTAGGGGTGGTCTTAGATTAGACTTTATTTATATCCCCCAAAGATATAATGAATATATGTTAACATGGTGTAATCCCTCTATCTGTACCATATAGAACACTGTTAAGAGCACACCGAAATCCCTCAGCCATCCGACCAAGCCATTCAACATCACAAAATGCCTCTATTGACAACATGTTTTGCACAACAATGTTTGTCCTTGTGGCCAAATGCTGACCAACTGCATGCTTGATATTTTGCTCTGCTGTGCCACCAGCAGTGGTAATGCGGTTTCCACT